>NW_017732075.1:72739-86299 GCF_001890085.2 Hipposideros armiger | reverse complement strand
TATACTTCTTTTAATATGGTCCTGAGTGTCTTAGCTTTCAGAGACCTCTTCCTGTACCCAAGACTTGCATCACCTCACAAGTTCAGTGCAGCAGTTTACATATTCATTCATTTTCTGGGCTTGGAGCTGGCTGATTGGCAGCATTTAATTAGAAGATTGTGTAACCATGGTAAGAGGCTTCCCAAATTTATAGCCATACTGAGAGAATGGGTGACAGGAGAATTGGAGTAAGAGGCAGCTCACTTTGCAATGGGGGAAACTCCCACTTCCCGTCTCTTGCACTCTTACTCCCCACCTGTGAGAAGCGCCAAAACCAAAGGTAAAAATGTGGTGTGGGGTTAGCCCCAAGTGACCCTGGGGAATTCCTAACGTGAAGGGGTTAATTAGACATGTGGAGGAGGTCTTGTTTGGGTGGTGGAGTCTCTGAAAGAAAAGAGATGGGTATTGCAGTCGGATTACAGGGACGTGGGAGGCAGAGCTGGTTAAGTGCCAGACTCCCTGAGAAGAACCCCACGTCCTCCCTGCCTAGGTCCTCCTGCTCTGGGGTCTGCAGTCCATCTACTTGGCACTCACTGCTTTAGCTGGACAACCACGGCAATATGGGTACACGTACGCAACGCTCAGGAACAGGAAGTGATTTTCACCTCTGTCTTCTTTGAATCTCACAGAAATTCTGTGGAGGGATATGGGGCAAAAAGGGATGTTCTCGTGCAGGGGATTTGAGCAAAAGTTTGGAGTCAAGAAGACCAGCTTGTTAAGGGGAACTTGCCACGCTATTAGACCCCTCCAAGGAAATGACATATAACAGTGCATCTGTGAGGCTTTTGTGAGGATGAAATCACATAATACACGTGCTAGTGCCTGGCATATATTAAGTACTCAGTCCATGTTTGCTGTTATTATTATCCCCGTTTAATGGTTGAGAAAACTGAGGATCAGCTTCAGAAAGCGACTTGCCTGCGGCTGCTGGAGCTGGATGGGAGCCCAGGCCTCCTGACCTCCAGCTCTTCCGGCTCCAGCCCACTGAATAGCATCAGCTTGTCTCCCTTCACCGTAAGGACAGTGCCGTGGGGCGAGGATGCTTCCAGGTTAATGAGGAAAGCTGTTTTGTTTTTCTTGTAAACAGGGATTTACTTCAGTGTCATTAAAACGCTGTTGTAAGATGTGTTGCGGTTTCTAACTATCTTTTAATTGCCAAGCATTGCTTGAGGCTCCAGGGCCAAGGTGCTCGGTTCCTTTGCTCGTTTTAAACAAGATGAATAAACAAACAAGGAGAAACATAATGTTCATTGAAGAGGCTGGACTGGCTGGGTGCTGAGGTCCTTCAAGCACTGGTATTCTGGGAGTCTTACTGCTCGTTTGTCAAGTCCCACCACAGACCTGATAGGGGATCAGTAAGTTCCACAGCCACGCCTTCTAACTTTGTGTCCCCAAACCTCCCAGGGAAGAGAGCCAGTCTTGGGGCCAGGTGGTGAGGTGGCTTTTAGAGAGGCTATTGGAGTGCTTGCTTCTCAGTAGGCTCTTTTAAGAAGGATGTAGCCAACCTGGAATGGTTTGCCCAAGATCACACACACAGGGAGTTGCAGGCTAGGCTTGAACTCAGGTTTCTGGATTCCCAGGTTAGTGTGGTATCACTGCACCACGCATGCTCCTGGAACCCTCAGAAGAGGTGTGTGTGTGTGTGTGTGTGTGTGTGTGTGTGTGTGTGTGTGTGTGTGAGAGAGAGAGAGAGAGAGAGAGAGAGAGAGAGAGAGACTGGTATAGGACTGGGAGAAGAATATCACATTGTGTGCCCTCTCCTGCTCTCCTCTCTAACGTGTGTTCAAGAGGACCCAGCATACAGTAGCCTTGGGACAGGATTGATGTTCTTAAGAGGCAAGCTGCATGCACTGCGGGGTGGCGGGGGCCTCTCCATCCCATTGCCTAGGAACCTGTCCCCCAAGTGTAACTCTTGGACCAACAGCAGTTGCAACACCTGGAAGCTTGGTAGAAACGTGGCATCTTGCGCCTCTACCTGGACCTACTTGAGTGAGAACCTGGGCTTTAGGAAGATGCCAAGGTGATCTGTGTGCGTCTTCAAGTTTGAGAAGCACAGATTAGAAGATAATAGGAACTCATAAGCTGGTGATGTATGTATGGGCCGTCGTTTGCCAACTTGTGGTTTAGAAGGGAGAAAACAATGAGTTTGTTCCATGTGCAGCTTCGATTGAGAGTTCAGGACTTCTTGGAGCAGCGTTATCATGATCAGTTAGTGATACCTGCCCTAGGGTGGGATGGAGAATGGGCCCTGGGTCTGGTTGTCACCATCACTAAACTGCATGACTTCAGAAGGCTCTTCCAGCTCTGACATCTGCTAACGTTACTGCTGGGAAGCCACTCCTGGATCGGAGACTGGGTGATGCCTCTGGAAGGCACATCGTTTGGGCCATTAGCTAGCTCTGTGACCTTGGGGAAGTCACTTACATATGTGGAGGCTAAAATCTCACATTTGCCCCTGCCTGATTCTAGGTTCACTGGGAAGCTTACATGTGATAGGGAATACCACAGAGCTCTGTGAGCCCAAGTATGCCATAGAAATAGAAGGTATTGCCATAATGATGAGGAGAATAACAAAGACAATTAAAAAGGCCCAGAGAATATCGGTGACATTTTCAAAACACAGCGAGTTAATGGTTAAGTCAGGGCCAGAATTCAAGTTTCCTGATGCCCAGGTGTGTACTGCCTGCCCCTTGGGGTTAGTCTAAGGTTCCATTCCTAAGCCTTTGAACAAAGAAGTAACATATATGGACACACACAAATTTAGGGATGACGGTGGTGATTTGGTACCTGCGAATTTTGTACCAGGCACTTTGATGAGTCTGCTCCGTGTATTATCTCCTTAGCTGTCACATCAATTCTGTGAGGTGGGTGTTTTGCGTACCGCCACTCTACATGAAGAAACGAAGGCGGGGGTGTTACTTCTCATTGAATGTTTCGCTTTTTAATTGGGGACAGTACTTTTAAGTCAAAGGAATGCATTTCTAACGGTGGGAGCTCAGACCCCGTGATAGGCCAGCTGGGGAAGGGGGAGTGGTATGTTTTGGTAGCGAGCAGACTGGGGTGTTCCAGTGCTCCTGAAATTGCACCACAAAAAGTGGTGGCGCGTCCTGCCAAGAAGGCTTGGCAGGAGCTCAGTTTGTCGCTTTGTAGCAATGAGTGCTTTCCTGGCCCATCTCTGCAGCTGGCAGTCCTGGGGCAGGGACGTGCTCAGCCAAGCTGGAAGCCACGACTTCAAAATGAGACGGCCGGGAAAGGTGGGGCCACGGTGCCGGGCACGACCAGGCCGCTTGCTCCATGTTCACGGTACGTTGCCCATCTCCAAATTAAATCTCCGGGACTTCTCACTTGGGGAGAGGTGACAGAGAGCAAATTGACAGAGCAAAGGTGAGAGAACATGCACCATGTTTTCCATTCTTGCTAGCTGGAGGCCCAAGTAATCCTGGCAACAGTGCCTCAGTTCTGAATTTAAATGTAATAAATAGGATCCATAAATGGATTTTGTCTCTCCATGAGGCAAAGTAGCCTAATGGTTAAGTGTTTGAGCCCTGAATCATCAACCCAGGTTCAAGTCCTCTGCCATCCTTTGCTATGTTGGGTGGGCGTGTTTACTTGTTGCTAACCCTCAGTTTTCTCATTTGTAATTTAAGGTAACAGTAGAACCTGCCTCATCGATGTGTCAGGAAGATTCAGCAAGATTATGCGTTTAAATACATCATAGTGCCTGACACAGCAAATCCTCAAAACAGAATAGCTTTTTAAAAAATTGCTGTTAGTATCGTTATCATCGTCATGATTATTGGGGTATGAGGGGTTCCAGTAAGTAGCAACCCTTTTCCCTGCTTGAATTCTGTATCAGTTAAGAAGTAAGACAAAGGAGTAAATCAAATGTGAGACCCAAATGTCAGATTTATTGCTGGAAAGCTGAGAGTGTGTGTACAGAATTACAAAGCCCTCTACCCCATCCTGGTCCGTGCAAGCCCATATCCTGGGGGGACCTACCTCTGCATGATTCACTGCCAAGGGGATGGGTGTGAGCTCCCTGCAGGGCAAGGGGCTCTCAACAGGATGAGAGAGAGAGAGAGATAGAGAGAGATAGAGAGAGAGAGAGAGAGAGAGAGAGAGAGAGAGAGAAGCTTAGAGCTCTGTGTACCCTACCCTCAAATTTGTATTCAAATAAGTCACTCCTCCTGCTGGGGGTGGGGGTGGGGGTGGAATTGGGGAACAGGGTGAGGAGAAGCCTGGGTTTGTACAGTAATGAAGGCTGCTCCAGATGGAAGGAGTGGACAAGAAGGGTTCCCCCAACTGTCACCACGTAACAAAAAGAGGCATACATAGCGTATTTGACAGTTGGAGACAACAGAATTATTTTCTGTAATCATCATGTAATGATCAGAAATGATCATTGTTTCCTTGATTCGATCCTTAGGTTTAAAACAATGGACAAAGCAGAAAAATTTTATTTTTAATGATATCACTCAAACTCAGTAAAATATTTCACACCTGAACTAAACTTTCCACTGACCAAACAAAAATATTACAATTTGCGTTTTCACTGTTTCACCGTGTTAAGTGTTAAAGTAAATGAAAACTCCAAAAACTTCAAATGGTCACATGGAATGACGGAAGCGAATTATCTCAAGTTCTGTATTTTCTTATTCACAGTCACTGTGCTATCATTGTTTAGTTCAAATCTTGTGTGTAAATGCAGGAATATACAGTCCAGCAGGGGTTGGAGACAGGAATTGTGCCAAAAGTGAGCTCAAATGATTTCAAACTGTTACGAACTTACTCTTAATATTAGTGTGTTGTGAGCTGAGCCCCCACGTCTCAAGCTTACTTGTATATTATGAAAATTCAGCCATCACCTTAGCAGTTGTTTAGAACTGAGACCAACCAAAGAGTTTTCTTTCGTGGAGGGGAGGGACGTATACTTGTATTTTACCACTGGCACTGTTCAGAGTTTCAGGCACATACTGAAAAACAGACTGCTTTCTGGTCACTTTAAAAATTATGGTTTTAAATTCCCAGCTGGCAACACACGTCCTTATTGCCGGCCCCTGGGGCTGACAGCTCCCCGCTCTCTCTGTCCCTCGTGATGCCGCTGAATAAAATCCACACTGGATGGGGAGTTAGGATTTTGGGGTACCAGCCTTGCCTCTGCCTGTAACTGGCAATTTTCAGTTCTTAACTGGGCAACTTTCGTTTCCTCTCTGGGCCTGTGTTCCCACCTGTAAATTAAGGGGGCCGGGCTGGGCTCATCTCTGAAATTCTTTTTCTGCTCCAAACTCTGGGTTGAGAAGTCATCTTTCACCAGGGAGAGGAAGACTGGAGGACACATTTGGAATCTGAATTTGTCTCTGCTCAGGGAGCTGTTCTGATGTATGAGGGCGAGTCCGTGAAAGGAGATCATCTGCCTTTGATTGATGTCAGGGGCGTGATGTGCTCTGGTGCCTGCGGTTCTCGAGGAGCCGGGAAGGAAGCTTTAGGGTTGGCTGTGTGAGGGAGAAAGAGGAAGAAGCCGTGACCTGCTCGGGTGGGGTGGGGATGGTGAGGAGGGGCCAGCGAACATTTATTGAGCGCTTTTTGTATGCTAGGCATGGGATCTTCATAAGATAATCATGATGAAGCCAGTACTATTTATCTCCACTTTACAGGTGATGACTTTGAAGCTGTGCTCAAGGTCATACCGTTGGTAAAGAGCAGTTATGGGATTTGAACCGAGGTTGTCTGGCTCCAGACTCTGATGTTAATGACTGTGGTAGAGGGTTATGGGTGTGAATTGTTCTCTCCTCGTCCGTGTCTCTGCTCAGGGCTGGCCGTATCCCGGGCAGGCAGGCTGTTCCTGGGTACTGCGTCCCTGGAAGGGCGTTTGGGGCTCTGCTGCAGGCACAGTTTGGCTTTGCTCAGTTTCTGGCACTTTGTACAACCACTGACTGTTAATATTCAGAGAGGGCTTTGGTTCTCTGACCTGAAGCTCCAAGTGGGATGAGTGACTTGTTTAAGATCACCCAGATTTAAGGACAGAGATGCAATCAGAGTCTCATCACCTCATCCTGTGGGTACTAAGGGCCTGGCTTCTTCCCATAATCTCCGCCCTTGACTTTGGGATTCCCGGGCCATGTCTCTCTAGGAATTATCCAGGCCTGTGCCATGATGTGGCACTTGGCAGACCTCACAGTTAAGTGCTTGCTTAGAACGAGATGTGGCCTTCTACCCTTCCCACCCTACCCCAGACATGTTTCATCCACGGGTAGTGGTCTCTTCCAGTAAAATGAATTTTATAATAATGTTGAAATTCACCTATTTTACAAAACATTATAAACTCTCTGTAAAGAGCCTGAAAGGTTTACATTATACATGATCATTCCATTCATTCAGCAAATATTTGAGCCCTTACTATTATCTCTTCTAGGCACTGATGTCATAGACAGACAGTCCCTACCTTCATAGAGCTTATAGTCTGGTGGGGGCAGATGCTAACTAAGCCACGGAATAATTATTTAATTGCCCTTGTCATTATTTAATTTACATTTGCACGCGAGGGCATGGAGGTTTGTTTTCCTAAGTATTATGGGCAGCTCCCAAGGAACTGTGAGCTCTTTTCTAATCATAGCTTTCCCCTGAAATCTTATATTTCATTTTTATTACATCTCATTTTGTTTAAAAAAATGTGGCATATTTTACAGTACATTGTCAAAAATGTCACAGTGTTCTTTATCCAAAACAAATGAAATTTACCTTGCAACCATGTTTCTCTCTCTGAAATAGCTATAGGTCTGAGCAGAGAACAATGGGAGGTAATATATCTTCTCCTGTGATTGCCTTCACATTCATCACCTTTCCTCAATATATTATTATTTTTTTATTAAAAACTGAAGGTGAGAATGTCCATTTTGCTTGTATTTCAGTCAAAGTTTGTTGAAGATTGCAGCAGGCCGGGAGTTCTTACGCCCGCATGTAATAAGTTGTGATACCTGGTCTATGTTATGGGCCTTTTTATTTTCTCTCTGGATGTTTCAGGGATGGCACACCAATTTTCTGCTCCGGCTTTGCAGTCACCATGGTAATCCCGTTTCACAGAGCAGGGCAGTTGGGGTGATGTTTCTCATGCAACACAACCAAGAACAGACTAGAAGTTTGAGAATCTTCTCCCAGGTGATATTTACTTTTCTGAGACCTAGACAGACCTGAGTTAGAATTCTACCACCTTCGCTTTCATTCCTCCACTCGTCCAACAGACATTTGTTGAACATCTTTCGTGAACCTGGCACCCTACTCGGTGCTGAGGCTATACAAACAGCTTTCCTAGAGCTGATATTCTACTTGGGTTGACTACTATAAACATGTCAATATATAAACAAGATCACTTCACATTGTGAAAGATTATAGGAACAAGGCCAACTTGGTGGTAGCGGTGGTGAGGGTCACAGCTTTTTCGAGAAGATGACATTTAAGTTGCATCTCAAAGGAAAAGAAGAAACCAGCCAGATGAGGCCTGGAGTGAGAGCATCGCAGCACATGCAAAGGCCCTGAGGCAGGAAAGGGAGGAACATCAAGGTACTTACTGTCCAGAGAGCTGAGGTGGTGGGCAGAGTGAAGGGATATGAGTTGAAGAAGAGGCATGTCACAGTGTCTGGGTCTTTAGGGCAAGCTAGGGGGTTTGGACTTTATTCTAAGTATAGGTGGGAAACCAAAGAAAGTTTAACAAGGGAGCAGTGACCACACTTTAGGAAGTTCATTCTATGGGATAATTGACTCTAAGGGGAGCAGAGGTGAAACAGGAGGAGACTGTCTCAGTGGTCCAGGCAAGGGGTGATCACAAGGTGAGAGTGGCCTAGCCTAAGATGATCGAATGGAAATGGAGACAAAAAATTTCAAGATAAATTGGGGGATGGGGGGAGAAAAGGGAAAGATAATTAAGGGTTTCTCCCTGGTGTCTGCCATGGGCAATTTATTAGTTGTGTGGTCTTGGGCAAGATTCTTATCTTTGAGCTTGCGCATTGGCTGGGGCCTGGCATGAGACCCTGAGCAGAAACCGAAGGTCGAGGTGAGATAAGCACAGTGAAGGGCGGTGAAGGAAAAAAGGGCAATGATATGGGTGTCTGTGCAGTGGATTGAATCCCTCCCTCCACCAAGAATCCTAAAATGTCACTACCTGAAGAAACTTTAAAATACCAATAGCATAAATTATTCAAGAGATATATGTGACGATGATATCCATTGCTTCTGCTTATACCCACAGTGCCCAGTTAATAGAAATTAATAAAGAGTTGTTTTATGACTAAAATATGTAGTATTCAAGACTTTTGGGGTTACAAATGAAAGAAATGCAGCTTGAAATTGATCAAAGAAGCAAGAAAAATTATTGGCTGACATAAAAGATGAGAATGGAGCTGAACTTGAGGCACAGTGAGATGGAGCGGCTCACATATTGTTATCAGTCGCTGAATTTTCCCCGGGTTCAGGGCTGGCCTTCCTTTGCGCTGTCTCTTCTTTCTCAGGCAAGCTTTCCTGAAGGAGCAGAAAAGATGTCAACCTCTCCTTCCAGACTTACATCTTAGCAACTCCCAACAGAAAGGGAACACCCATTTCCCAAGAGTTGCAGCAAAGTCTGGGCGTAGGTTTGACCTGGCTTGCATTGTGTGTTCATTTTTGAAACGATCTCGGTGGTCAAGAGGGTGGAGTATGTGGATGGGTCAAGGTTTGGCTGGTGGGTGGCTTCATCCCCATCGAAGCCATATGGACAGGAGGTAGATGATGCCCAAAGGAAACCTGGGCTGCTGATGCTGGAGGATAAAATGCATGCTGGGGAGGCAAAAACAGCACACCCAGAAGAGTCCCCATGAAATGCATTTCAGAACCTCACCTGCCAAACCCTCCTATCTCCATTCACCCACTGATTTCCTTGTAGGTGGTCAGAATGGGGAAGCTTACAGTCTTACAACCCTCAGGAGGCGGAAGCAGTGCTTTTTATGTTACTTGTGGTTTCAAACCTGCAGGAAAGGCAGGGGATACAGTGGAAATCAAAGCAGGCGTGGGAACCTTTGGAATCGAGAGTTGGGTGGCTTAGCTGTTTTGTGTGTGGGAAAAGGTAGTGATGAATGGCACTGAGGCAATTTTTCTCAGCTCTTTTTCAAACCAGGCATTTCTTAAATCTTCCAAATGCTTGTCAGGTTCCTTAGGAAGCATTTTATCATAGAATCGTAGGCTGTCAGAGCTGGAAGGCAACTTAGAAATCTTTCAATCCAAACTGGTCTCTATTCAGATAAGAAAACGAAGCCTGGAGCACTGAATCTAGAGAAAGATCTTGAAAACAGGCTTTGTGGTTTTACTCCTGTGAATAGCGTGTTGAGTTTCTTACTGCTTCCCTCTGTGAATTTGCTTCACACACGAACCGTCTTTTCTCTTTTTTTCCTATAAACAGAGTCTGTTTAGTTTCCCATGGGAAAGAGTCTTGGCCCAGATTTCACTTGGTTTTCTAATTCTTGAGTTTAAAAAACCCTCTGAGGACTGAGGGTTCTTTGAAAGATGATGGGTAGGTGATATAAGTCACCCATGAGTCACTTGGAGTCCAAAGAACATAAATATCCCTCCTGGTTCAGCGACAGGCTCAGTCCCTGCTTGACTTCATGGGCCTCCAGAATTCACTTGCATCTGAACCTCTGAAAATGCCTTTGTATGAAGCACCCCACATATACGGATCATGATGGAGGATCTACTCCAGAGGGGGACTTGCCAGGCTGCATGAGCAACTTGAAAATTAGTGTCCTGATTAAAATCTTGAATGCTGGACTCCGATAGCCTTGCCTGGGAATCCCGGCTCTAACGTTGCTAAGTTGTGTGAGCTTGAGCAAATGACTAAACTGAACCTCAGTGTCATTCTATTTCAGATGAACGAATTCATACAGATCTACCTCATTCAGTTGTTGAGAGGACCAAATAAAATTAATGCTTCAGGGTCTCAGCACACTGCCTGGGAGAGCCTAAGCACTCAGTGTGTATGTGAGTTGGGCTGTTGTTGTTACTGTTATCCCAGATAACGTGTAATTCATTCAAGATGGTTGGTGACTCAGAGTGATGTGTGTGCAGTGTGGCTTTATTGAAAGATTAACTCCACTTGGTCCAACTCGCACTCTCTCCGTCTGTCTTTGGAGTCCCCCAAATGTAGACATGCTTCAGTTTGCTCCACAACACCCCTTTATTTTATCATGTAGTTGCTTGTACATTGACTTCTTGAATTCATTGATTAACTCTAATACCTTTCTCTCCTTCAATGCAGTCAATTCCTCCTCTGATCAGTACCTCGCATTCAACAATGACTCAATGAATGAAATAATGCACATAAAGCACTTAGCCCACAGTGGCTGGCACGTGGTAATAATCAATAAAATGGTAGCTACCAGCATGACTCTTGCGACCACTCCTGGAATTATTATCAAGCACCTGACACAGGGATTGCAGAGAGAGTGAGAATGATGATAAGGGGTATCTGGGGTCACCAAGACACACCTCTTACCTTTTAAAAAGACTAAGCCTCATTCACATTCATCATCCTATGTTTTTCTGGCAGGGGAAATAATTTATTAGGTCAACTTCTCATCCCTCTTTTTAAGGCCAATTAATGTCAATTAAAAAAAACACCTTTTCTCATAGATCCCATTTGTTACTTGCTGTTCCTAATCATTTCCTCTTCACTAATCTGGTTTGGTGCTTGAAATAGATCTCAGAGGCCAAAAGTCATCCATTAGATTTCCCACCTATAAGTTTGATTTCATCATAATTGTCAGTTTACAGGGCATTTTATCAACCATTCTATTATTGAACCCTCAAAATAACCTACGGTGTAAGCATATTACTGTTCCTATTTTTCAAGTAGGGTGTCTGGGAGGAGTTAAGTGTCTCGTGCCAAAGAGAAGTTTTTGCTCTTTGGATTGAAACTTGTTTTGCTGCATCACAGGGGCCCTCGTGGGATTTTGTGTAGGTCGTCTCCCATGATGGGTCCGCATGGGCGTGAAGTCACCACATCCATTGATCCTATTAGCCTGAGGACTAATGTGGGGAGGGAACAGGGCAGAGCAGAGATGCTGACATCCACCAGAGGCTGAGCACGGGGGCTGAACCATTAGCTGTGGGACTTGAGATGGCATCTTTCACTGTTATCCTCATGGGCCCTTCCACTGGCTACACTCACTGCCTCGCGTCTGTCGGCTTTAGTGCTAATTGTACTTCTGTGTCACAATCTTGATCTGGCCCCTGACTGTCTTTCAGGCCCATTCTCCATCATATTATCCCTTGTGTTTTCTCTGCTCAGACTTACTGACCTGGCCGTACTCCCCGCTCCTTGCGCTCCTACCGCAGGTCCTGCCGGGAGCATTTCTTCCATCTCATTTTCACCCAAACTGAACCTACTTCTCTTTCAGGTCTCAGATGAAGCCTTCCTTGACCTCTGTAACTAGTTCAAATCCCCCTTTTTTGGCTCTCTAATACCTTGAATCTCTCTTGCACAGCACTTAGCACAGTTGCAATTTTACATTTGCTTGCCTTGGTTTTTGTTTAATGTCCGTCTGCCCAAACCAGGCTAGAGCTTTCATCTGTTTTGCTCATCGCCACTTTCCGGCACTCAGTACAGAGCCCTGCACACACAAGGTGATCAATGACGATTTGTCCCACGAATGAGAATCCTCCAGGAGGATTCATGTTTCTGAACCACGGATCCGGAACCGCCATTTTGGCTCACAGGTCTCTAAGCAGCAGTGTATTTTTCATTAGCTAATTTGGGCTGTGCCTCACAGCTAGTAAGTGTCAAAGCTGGAATTCGAACCCAGGCCTCCCCTATGAAAAGGAAGCATCTTAAGAGTCTAACCTGAGGTCTTAGTGCTCATAGGGCCCCCTCTTGAATTCTGTTCAAGAGAGGAAGGGGTAAGTGGGCAGAGGCCTGGCCCTGGGAACAGTTCTGTTCCAAAGTTAATGATCTAGAACTGTAGGTTTAGAGATGTGGATGAGTAAATGGTTCCTGGGGAAATGACTCAGAGCCTTCTGAAAACCTCAGGTAACATACTCTTTTTACTCCTGGCTGCTCATGCATAGGACTTAGAAGCCAATGGAATGATAAAGGAATGTATTTCCTACTCTTGTTCCATAGCACCTGAGTTTCAGTGAAATCTTCTCTAAAAAGGAGGAGGGAGAGTTTATAGAGTCAGGCATAGTCTGGTCTCGCCCTGTTCTTTCTACAGACCCGGATGTAGGTCCCTATCTGCTTAGGAACGTTTGATGAGACATGTCTCGGGTAGAACCTGCGTCTGTATGTTTCTTTGATGTTATCTTTTCAGCTACATTCTCACCCTACCATCATTAAGGTCCTTGTCACCTCAATAATTGGCCCTGATTCAAATGGTGATAATGTTTGCGTTAGAGCATCAGTCTCTCCCTTAGTAGATTGGTTTCTCACTTTGCTCTGATAGTCTTCCTTCTGCAGATGAGCCCATGAACCTGCAGGGGTCCCCTAGGACCTGTAGCATAAACATGAAGGGCTTCTTGGTCTTTAAGGAACTTCTTAATACTGTTCCATTTGTCTTCTTTCTTAATACTTCTTAGCATATGCCATCAGGATTTTTTTCCCCCCATTACCTATCAATCAATTACATAACTCACATATTCAGAATCGACTTATAGAACCCCTACTATGTTCCAGGTGCTGTATCACACACTGGAGTGTAGTAGTAGCAAGGTAGTCATAGCCCCTTCCCTCACAGACCTCTCTGCTATCAGGAGACACAGACGTGAAAATAACACCATTCACCATCACTTGTTTAATTAAAATGGTAACAAGTGCTGCAAAGAAGGGAGAGGTGCTACAAGTGTGTTAGAAGCTATCCTCGCTCAGTAAAGAGAATCAGGGAAGGCTGCTTTGGGGGGAAATGGTGCTGTCTCATCTGAGATAATTCCCTCTATTCATTCTCATTTCATACCTCGTCCTGGACTTTTCTTCCCCTTAGGAAAAACACTCTTTCTTCCTTTCCCCTACCTATAAGTTCTCCATTCCTTTAGTTGCAACTCATTTGGAGAGTTGTCTAAAATGCATGATAGTTTGGAGATCAGGTACAAGAATCAGGTATAAGAGTTAGTTAGAGTCAAATCCCAGCTCCACCATCTCCTGGCTTGGTGTTTTTATGCAAATTATTCCCTTTCCATGCATAATATATACTCAGCTGTCAGATAAGGGTTATAATGCATTCCTCTCAGGGATATTCAGGATGTGAGGAGTTGACAAAGTATGTACGGGCACTTAGTAAATGCTCAGTTGATAACAGCCAGGGCTATGAGAATATTTAAGTCCTGGGTTGGCTGCCAGGACCCACTTCCTTCTGTGAGCTTGAGCAAATGACTCAACTGAACCTCAGTGTCATTCTATTTCAGATGAACGAATTCATACAGATCTACCTCATTCAGTTGTTGAGAGGACCAAGTAAAATTAATGCTTCAGGGTCTCAGCACACTGCCTGGGAGAGCCTAAGCACTCAG
>NW_017732075.1:68167-71961 GCF_001890085.2 Hipposideros armiger | reverse complement strand
TTGAGACCCATCTTTGACACATGCTAACTTACGACTTGGGGCAAACATTTCCCTCTTGTTGACCTCAGATTCCTCATCTTGATGTGGGGAGTCATTTATTCATTCATTTGTTCACTCAGCCACACTCTTAATACTAGACATGTACCAGGCACCATGCTTGTGCTGGAAATACGGTAAAACCTTAGATTGCGAGTAACTTGGTTTGCGAGTGTTCCGCAAGACGAGCAAACATTTCGAATACATTTTAACTTGGTAAATGAGCGATGTCTTGCAATATGAGTAGTTGGTTTCCGGAATGAATTATGCTTGCAAACCAAGGTATTACAAGACAGATGTGGTCCCTTCCCTCAGAGGGCTTACTCAGGTAAGGGAGACACAGGTGTGTGCAAATGGGGAGTTTTGCCGTCCTGGGAGAGGTGTGGTGTGGTAGGGGCTGGGGAGTGAGGCAGAGCAGGCCCTATAGGCCAAGGAAGAGACTGTTTGGCTTCACAATTTAACCAGGGACAATGATACTTACCCTTCTCACCTTACAGGTATTCAGTAACTAAATGAGATGATTTGGGAACTCTGGCTTTAGGCACGTGTAAAATCGGCTTCTCAGCTCAAATTCACTTCCTCAAGATAGCTGTCGCTCATCTGACACCATCTAATGGAACCTTGTGCTTTCGGCTCTCATAAAACTCTGCACTTTTCCTTTATAGCTCTAATTATGATTATTCATTAATTAGGTGAGTTAATTATTATTTTTTTTAGCATCTGCTACCTCTCCTAGGCCAGGAGGACAGGGATTGTGTCTGTCTGCTTCATCTGTCTAACTCCAGCCCTGAATATATCTGAGTGTAGGCTCAATAGCTATCTATTGAATGAGTCAATAAAGTGATTAGAGATGAAACTGAGATCGAGCCTGTGAAAATCATAGTGTTCTGCGGATTTGTGAAAGGTCTCGGTTGGGGATTTAGAGACCATTAGATTAACCTCATCTGTGGGAGGGAAAGTAAGGCCCAGAGAAGGGAGGTGACTTGGCAAAGCCACACAGCAAGTCACTAGCTGAGTCCAGCTCGTTGGTCTCTTAGTTAGGGCTCTTTTTCCTATAGCGATGGCTGTTTTATCTGAAGTGAGAGACGCTCTTGGAAGCAGTGTGTCTTAAGGTGCAGGTCTTGGCCTCTGTATTAAGACTCAAGGCGAACCACCCTTGGGGATCCCTGGCCCCTGCCTGCAGTCCATGCCTGGAATGTTGCTGTTAGAGGTTCGTCACCTCGCATTCGGTTTTGCCCTGTATGGCTGCCTGTCTGAGAAGCCGTGTGTGATTGGGCAACGTGGCCAAAGCCTCATTTGGCCTAACATGTATCTGAGTGATCTGCTTGGAATGCAGAATTGATATTAATGTGAACGTTTGTTTAGAGAATGCTGACACTGTAAGCACCGCGGCACACAGAAGCCATCACTGATGGGCAGGGAGGAAGCCCAGGGGACCTGCAGCCACCGGGATGCAGGGGGGGGCGCCAAAGAGACCCAGAGAATCAGAGGGAAATGTTTGTAGATGTGAAGCCTTGGCGAGCAACGTGGTTGCTTCAAGTTGAAGGAACTGCTCCATGTGGAGGAAAAGGAGGACACTGAGGAATCAGAAGCCACTCAGCCACCTCATTTTTGCCTTCTCCAAATTGTTACTGAATGTTTCGAGGCCCCCAAGCCCTGTGCTCACTGCTGTGACGACCAGGAGAGCAGAGGAAAGATGGTCCTTCCTCCTTTTGGTGCTTGTGGAGTGGAGGAGAGACAGATATTAAGCAAACGGTCATTCTGAGTGAATAAATATAAATGGAGGCGCTTGTGTGAAGGCATGGAATCTGGTCCCGTGAAATCCAATATTGAAGGAAACTTACCCAGACTGTGTGGGGCTGGGGGAGGTGGAGGGATAGGTGTGTGTTTGGTGGTGGTGGTGGTGGTGGTGGTGGGGTGGTCAGAGCAGACTTTCCTGAAGAAATAACTTGGGAGCTAAAACCTGAAGGACAAGCTGGAGCTAATTAAATGGATGAGGAAAATGGAGCGAGTTCCAGAGAGAGGGAACAGCAAGCATCTCATCAATAACATTGCAATAACTCTGCATGGTGACGGATGGTTACTAGACTTAATGTGGCGATTACACTGTAAGGTGCATAGATGTCTAGTCACTACGTTGTACACCTGAAACTAATATAATTTGTATGCCAACTAAACTTGAATAAAAAAAAATTAAAAAGCCACGAGGTACAAGAAGGCAGGTAGCGGGGACCAGAGGGAGGAGAGTACAATGGCCACAGAGGGAATGAGGGGGTGATTCTTGTGAAATGAGGCTGGAGATGTTGGGGGTTGGAGGTGGCATAGATCTGGCCAATGCTAGCTGTCCAGTGTTTCCCAGAGAGTGGCCTGGGCACTGGATCTGCACCCAAGCCCTTAATTATAAAACTAGGACCAGATGCTCTCCAGATCCCAGTCTGACTTTCTGTTTTGTAGATGAGGGGAAGGGACGTGCTAAAAATCACATGGCTATTACCAACTGGTCCAAGATGAGAAGCCAGGATACCAGACCCCCAGTCCGGTGCTTTCCGATTGCATAGTTGAGTGAAGCATTAAACTCAGTATCTCTCTTCTTCCCTGGGAAAGACTTAAATAATCTAGTTCCATGGCTAGGTCCTGTGAATCCATATCCTCAAGGGTAACCCAGCCGAGCACGTAGAGATGGTGATTCTTGCTTTCAAGTTATGATGCTTTCCGGGAGATGGAGTCTTGTTGCAAGGTGAAATCCCCCTATGCTAAGTGTCCTTCGTCTGGCTCCCAGCACTACTCTGGCCACACAGGAATATAGACACCCAACAGATTCTTGGTGAGTTTGATGGGTAGCAAATATTTGATAAGTGAAAAAATCCACGCATCTGTAGCTTTTGGATTACAAGTACAACTTTAGACTAATAAAGCTGGTTCAGAAAAGGTGGAGAAAGCTGCAAGTGTCTCTACCAGACAGTGTTGAGGACGCAGATCAGGGAGAAAAGTGAAGTGGTGAAACTGGGGCTGCCTCTACCGATTTCCTTCACTTAATGCTTATTTTGATGAGCATATAGTTTCTAGGGAATGAGGGTAGAGAGCAAACAGAACACTTTCCGTGGTGTTTCTGAGCTCGCTTTGTGCAAGGCATTGTGTTGGGTGCTTTATAAACACCATCTAATTTTCTCAACTCAGTGAGGTAGAATGTTGTTCTGCCCACTTTATAGTTTGGGAAAAAATAATTAATTTGTCTGAAGTCCTATGGCTAATAAATGTTGGGGCCTGGATTGAAACCCATTTTTTTTTTACCCAAACCCATTTTATTTTTAAAATTTATGCCCACGCGGCATGTGGGTCGTATTTCCATTTCAAGAGCAAGGCATGAGGAGCTCTAACTTTGCAAAAACAATTGGTTTGCATAAAGCTGTTTCTTTGGACCCCCTCTAGATGTATCAAATGTCACCTGAATTAAAAAAAAAATATTTTCCTGTATCCCTGAAAGAGGCTCGTAAGATAGTTCTATCATAAAGCGTTCCACCTTCATTAGGCAGTGTGATTTTCAAAATTACCTGGTGGAGCAGCATAACAGGGGTGTCAGTGCTCATTTACAGGCAGTAAATGTGTGGGACAGCTGGCACTCAGAGAATGAAAATGACTTGGATGATAGTGGCAAAGTAGGCACTGGCCCAGGTCATCTGATCCCCAGTCCAGTGCCTCTCATGTGACCAATGATATTACACTATACTTAGGTGTATGGAAATTATGTTCCTCTGACC
>NW_017732075.1:57157-67602 GCF_001890085.2 Hipposideros armiger | reverse complement strand
CCATTTATTTATCCAACCATCATTCATCTATTCATCTCCCATCACTCAGTCATCCATTCAGCTGATTTATTATTCATCTATGTGTCACCCGTTCAGCCATCCTCCATCTAACCACCTGTTGAGCCCTCTCAGCATCCGTATCCACTGCCTCCTCATAGTATATAATGACATATACCGTATGACCTCTAATCTGTGGAATAAACCAAGGTATGCATAAGCAAAGGATGTCAAGGAATTGCAAGATGTCAAGAGATAAGGGAGACATGTTCCTGGCTTTCAAGGTGTGAGTAGGAAAGAGAGACCTGTCTGCAGAAATCTGTACTAACAGGCAGACTGAGTTAGTTCATTTGGAAGGTACCACGAGTTTTAGAGAAGGCCGCGATTACTTCCGGCTGGCAAGGCTTCTGGGTGGAGAAGTCTCCATGTAGACCCATGTGTCCTAGGGCGAGTTCCATGGGCATCAGAATCACATGGGCTGATTATTTAAAATGCAGATTGCTTCTTCTGTCTTTTCCAAATCAGAATTTCTAGGGGTGGGCGATGGAAATACACATTTCTAATACATGCCCTTCAGGTGGCTTAAAGGAAAAGCTTTACTGCAGTATAATTTCCATGTTGTAAAATTTACCCATTTTTAGCATGCAATTCAACGATTATATTTACAGGCTTGTGCAGCCATCACCCCAGTCTCATTCCTTAGGCGACTTAGAGTTTGCACACTGAAACATTTTTATCATCCAAGAGGATGGGAGAGGTCGTTTCACGTGTGAGTCAAGGTGTAGGGGTGAGGATGTAGAGATTGTGCAGGGAAGAGCTGATAGCTCCTCTGTCTGGATAGAAAATGAATAAAAAGAAAAACATACATAATACTAGAAGAAGTGGTGACGATGATCGGATCATGGCTGAAGAGCTAGTGTGGTGGCGAGACGGGGCTGAGTGCCTGTTCTCTAAGGTAAAGCTGGTGGGGAAAGAGGCTGGTGGGGACCTGTAGAGACACAGCTCTCTGCGGCTTGCTCTGTTGTAGAGGGGACCTCCACAGGATGAGGGCCAGTGAGCTCAGGGAGTGGTCTGCCAGATGGCCAGTGCATTGGTTCACTGAAGATGTTTTCTCTTGGCTTTCTCGCGGCTTCATCTGCGAATGTGTAGGCTTTCTTTGATGAGAACTTCACTCTCTTCGTTTAGTCACTTTTTCTTTATTCCTGCTCCCCATTTTCACCCTCATGTCCCTATTCCTGCTTGTCCCCCTCTTTCAGCATCTCCTGCCCACGCCTTGGGGGTAAGATGGTGGGGGCCAATTCGTCTAGAGTGAGTGTCGGTATTGGTCTGACATCTTTATGGAAATCAACCCTTGGCTGAATTGATTTTCAATGCATTGACTTTGGCCTATCAGCTTTTGAGCCCAGACGGCTGGCTTTGATGGCTCCTTTCTCGGCTGTGTGATTTCCGCATTGACCTGTGGGTGCTTGCCTTTTCCCTGCACATAATTACAAAGCCCTCTGCCAGCCTCCGCAGGTCCCCGGCCTTGAGAAGAAAGAATTATAATAACAATTGTGAACTTCTTTGGCCTCTTCCAAAGGAGAGGGTGAGGTAAATGGAAGGCGTCGCTATAGTTATTATGTGGTACCACATATATTGGTTTTTCTCTCCAAATCATTGCCTGGGGCTCTGTTGTGAAATTGGTTTTTACCCTCCTTGCTCTTATTGCAGCCTTCGATGCTCCCATTCCATATTTAACTTTTCTGCAATTCAGCACCTGCTCTGTTAGCACACTTCCCTTCCAGGCTTTTAGCGTGAGGCACCTGCATTTAGATCAGCCTAAGCCGTGGGGGCTCAGGGTGCCTTCACGGCCAGGCCTTCTAGAACTTACTCTCCAAGGAGGGGGGGGGCCAAGGAATCTGGGCCCCGAAAAGAGCACCCTCTCACCCTACTTAATGTAGTGACTAAGAGCATGGACTCTGGACGAGACTCCTGGTTCGAGTCCTAGTTCTGCCACTTACCTGCTGTGTGATGTCAGGCATGTACCTTAACCTCTCTGTGCCTCAGTTCCCTCATCTGTAAAATGGAGGCCACACTAGTACCAACCTCATAGGGTTGTAAGAAGGATAAAGTGAGTTTACGTATGGAAAGCACTTAGAACAATGTCTGGCATAGAATTAGCGCCATGGAAGTGTTCATGTGATTCTTAGGTATTTAGCCTTATTTCTTAGATATTTAGCCTTATTCCCTTTTTGGTGTGTTGGGCTGGCATCTGGAGGCCTAGACTCTGTCCCAGGCACAGTTACTAAGTAGCCGTGTGACTTGGGTATGTCATTTCTCCAGAATTCAGCTTCCTCCTCAGTTCAATGACAAATAGTCTTAGGCCTGACCCGTTCTCCGCCTGGGGTTACTCTGAACTTGACGTGACATAATGAGCATGAAGGGGCTTTGTACATGTTAGAGTGCCGCCTGCAGGGATGGCGACAGGATGCTAGATGTTCTGTGAAGGGTCGACTTCATTACGATTGTTTCTTGGAAGCGATGCTTGCTCTCAGGGAACAAGAGTCCAGCATGGAAACAGTGTCTGCTGCTCTCAGACTCAGGGTAAGCACCCACCACCTTAGTTGTTGGGCTGGGCTGCAGCCAGAAAGCTCAGGCCCACCGCGCCATGGCTCCCTGTGTCAGGTCTTGCTGGCTATACACCATCAGGTGGCCTCTGAATCCAATATGCCATCTTCACCCCGGACCCACTCCATCTGCCAAGCACTGCTGCTGTCTGCCAGGACTGAGCCTTCCTTTTCTCTCTGCATGATTGGAGACCCCCCTAACATTTGCCAGGCCTCTCCTTGGTGAAATTGGGCCCCGATTCTTATACAGCCCTTCCCCTTGGCCTCTGCCTTTGGACTTGGGGCTGCCAGGAGCCCATATTCCATCCTCACTATCAAGACCCACATATTGGCAACTGCACCTGTGGAGCCCTTGCTCTATAACTGGCCGTGGCCCCAGCCCTCTCTTTGGTGTTTCCTTGGAAGGCATGGAGCAAGGGGTGGAGGGCACACTTTTTGGGGCCAGATAGATTCAGGTTCAAAGTCCCAGCTTCCTCATCTTCAAAAAGGTGATAATAATAAACGTTTTTCCTGGGGTTATTATAAAGAGTATACATAGGACAAGAGTAAAGCTTTTAGCACTGTGCCCAAGTCACAGACAACACTCAATAAATTATAATTAAGTGTGCTCTAATATGTTGAAGACTCAATGTCAAAGCAAGATAGCAAAAGTGATTGAGAACACGGGCTCTGCAACCAGGTGGCTTGAGTTTAAATTCTGGACCCCTCCACTTCTGTGATGTAACCTTGGGCAAGTTATCAAGTTACCTACCTCAGTTTACCCATCCTCCATTGCTGAACCCATAGGCCTATTATTGAGTAGTAAATGATGCAGTCTATATAAAGCTGTAAGAACAGTGCTTGGAACACAGGAAGCACTTAATAAATGTAGTTGCTACATTATTTTAATAATAATTATTTTTACCTTTCATATATATATATACATATAGGTATGTATATGTAAATATTTATGTATATTTGCCACAGACTCAGGTTACCATAACATAACTTTCTTTGTTTTCCTAACACTGAACCTACTTTCCTTTTAGAGCTCCATTCTACCAGAAGGCAGAACATTTATTCTAGTCACTTTCAGAAGAACGTCGTCATTTCAGTTATTTGGGTTTTATGGGTTTAAATTCAGGAACGTCAGGATTTTCCCCTCCTTTCTTTCCATTCGAGTTGACGCTGCCAGGTCAGCACCTGCCCTGATGTTGGGCTCCGCCCTTCAGCACCAGGGTGGCGTGGCTGGCGGCGCTGTAATGGGCTGTCACGTGGCCCTCGCATTTCTCCTGCCCTCAGGATGGCATGAAGGTTGATAGGAGGGGTGTGCTATCCTTCCAGAACCCCAGCAGGAAACTGGGAAACAGCATGAGGATGGTGGGAGTGAGGTTCAGGGCCTGTTATTCGTGTCTGAAGTTCCTTGCTTTTTTCCTTCAACTGTTCTCTTCCTCTTGAGCTTGGAGCATTGTATAAGTTAGTGTCAGGGTGTGTGTGTGTGTGTGTGTGTGTGTGTGTGTGTGTGTGTGTGTGTGTGTGTGTGTGTGTGTGTGTGTATCTGCATTCTTCTTAGTCTTTCTCATATTATACTTGAAACAAATCTAAAAGTGAAGAATTTGGCTGTCTTTTTCCTCAAGTTCTTTTGTGCTACTTCTCATTCTTGAGGCGGTCTTGACCTCCAATGTTCTGACCCACTCGGTGGGTTAAAGGAGGGTCTTGGGCTCAGGGGCATGAAGGGGAAACACATCACTTCGTATTTCACACACTACCCCAACATGAAGGCAGTTTCACAATGGGCTTGGGAACTAAGTACTGTTATCATTTACCCCATTCCTCAGATGGGGAAACCAACTCAGATAAGCTAAGTAACTTGCTTCAGGTCATCCAGGTAGAAGAAGTGGACTTAAAGCCAGGTGTGTCTGGCTGAGTCCACACTTCACAACCTCTCTACTCTGCAGTGAGTCATCTGAAAGCACAGTGTCACTTCCCCTGTATGTGGGCATGGCCACTTTCCTGAGCCTTCCTCGGC
The DNA here is from genome assembly GCF_001890085.2 of Hipposideros armiger. Classification (NCBI taxonomy): domain Eukaryota; kingdom Metazoa; phylum Chordata; class Mammalia; order Chiroptera; family Hipposideridae; genus Hipposideros; species Hipposideros armiger. Next base: position 62,991 of record NW_017732075.1, on the reverse strand, counting down.
CATGACCTGCTACCTAGGTGGCCCATGTCACTCCCCCTCAGGGATTGGCTGAGCCGACCCTGACACTGCCTGATGTGCTGGTCACTGAGCATTGGACCATCCAACTGCCCTGTTGCAGAATAGCATCAATAATGATGTGAATTTTCTCTTCTGTTGTCTTGTTCAATCCCGGATTTCTCCCATGTCCTGCTTGCTTAAAATATGGAGGTCCTATCACGCCACACACACGGAAACATGTGAATTTTGCAAATCTTTGCAAATAATGAATCAATGTGTATCAAAGGGTTAAAGTCCTCTAAGGTGTCTTGGCCTTCATCCTCTGGGGTCTGTGGTGCAAGGGGCTCCTTAGCCCCTCACCAGCCATCAGGTTCATGGCCAGGAACCTCTCCAGGGATCTCAGCCACCCATGCTGCCCCTCTGTGTGACCCAGAACAGAGCTCAGAGTGAGGCGGTATTGATTTTATAGGAAGCCAGGCCTCCATTTTTTTTTTTCCACTCTGGGTTTGTTGGCTTCTGTCTGTGAGATGGCTGAAGGCCATAATTTTTGTGTGGAGGTTTAATTGGAATAGATTTCTTTGATTCAAGCTGCCAATAAAATCTGTGGTCTTCAGTTATCAATTTATGATGCTGAGCAGGAAACCGTGGGTCCTATAACAGCCCCGAGAAAGTTGTGGTGACAGGCGTTTTGATGCCTAGGTGGCTAATTGTTGCAAATGGGAAAGAATAAGAATGGGTGAGGAGATTTGGGGGGTTGCGGGGGGAAGGGAGCATGTGCAAGGGCCACTGTGATTCAGTGAATGGGACGAGAATCTCATTTCCTGTGAATGACATGGCTGAGAAATTGAAAGGGACATTTGTGAACTTTGGTGGCTGAGATGATTGTGAGCAAATTAATAGCTAGATATCTGAGACGTTTGTTCTTATGCAGATAATTGAGTTCTGAAGAGAAGGAGGTCACTGTTCCTTCAACTTCCCCATTGTCTCAGAGTCCAAATTATGATAAAGTTCTAACTGTTAGTCCACAGATGACCTCTCAATTTAATTCAATTCAACAAGCACTTATTAGCACCCACTGTGGTGGTGGGAGGGAGAGGGTAGAAAGGGTATATAGGAGCAGAAGACACGCTCCATTCCCTTAGGGAATTTAAGATGCATGGGGCAGGTGTTTTTTTTTTTTTTTAAATATAGACTTAATTCTTTTGAGCAGTTTTAGGTTCACAGCGAAATTAAAAGAAGGTACAGAGATTTCCTATATACCCCTGCCCCCCTACATGCATAGCCTCCCCCATTATCAATACCCTCCACTAGAGTGGCATGTTGGTGACAGTGGATGAACCTGCATTAGAGCGTCATCATCATCCAAAGTCCATCGTTTACATCATGGTTCGCTCTTGGTGGTGCACACGCTGTGGGTTTAGACAAATGTGTAATGGATGACGTGTATCCATCATTATGGTGACATTCACAACAGTTTCCCTGCTCTGAGAATCCTCTGTGCTCTGCCTATTCATCCCTCCCCCACAAGCCCTGGCCAATCCCTGATCTCCTCACTGTCTTCATAGTTTTGCCTTTTTCAGAGTGTCACGTAGTTGGAATCCTACAGGATGTAGCCTTTTTAAATATTGGCTTCTTTCACTTAGTAATATGCGTTTAACTTTCCTCCATGTATTTTCATGGCTTGATAGCTCACTTCTTTTTAGCACAGAGCAATACTCCCTTGCCTGGCCGTACCTCGGTTTATCCCCTCACCTACTGAGGGACAGACATTTTGGTTGCTTGCAAGTTTTGGCAATTATAAATACAGCTGCTATAAACATGGATGTGCAGATTTCAACTCCTTTGGGTGAATACCAAGGAGCACGATTGCTCGATCGATCATTTGTTTAGTTTTGTAAGAGACCATGGGATAGACATTTTCACGCATAGTTAGAATACAGAGTATGATACTTGGGGCTAGGGTAGCATAGAGAGCTTTAGGCTGAGGGGTGAATGAGAGAAGTTTTCATGGTGGGTGGCATTTGAGTATAGCCTCCAAGAGGCAAAGGGTTTCAGCAGAGGCATCATCATGTGAAGCATGTGCATAGGACTTTTTTGGGTTCCTTTCTTGGGTCCTGCTGTGACTGGAGCTTAGATATGTGTATTACAGACAAGGCTCAATATGTGGGTTTTGGCCAAATCATGGAGGAACTGCAGAGCTGGCTAGGCAGTGGGAATTTGATTTTATAAGTAGCGGGGAGCTATTGCAAGTCTTTGAGGAGGAGAGGGCCACAATCAGGTAGTGATCCAGGAAGCATAGCCCTGCGTCATGTGCAGTCAGGATTGGAGCAGCAAGAGAGGGGAGAAAAGGTACCAATGAGGAGGTCATCACAGTAGTCAGGAGAGAAAAAAGGTAGATGCGATAGAGGCGGCGGGACAGTGAAGATACCACTCAGACCTCAATTTTCTCATCAGTACAGTGGAGATCTATTATCATTGTCTCTAGAATTTAAGGACTGGTAGGCTTAAGGGTTAAAGAAAAGATGCATTAGAGGTGTCTGTTAGATTTGCAGCCCAAGCATCAGCTTTCTTTCTTAATTCTCTTCTCCCTCTGGCCCTTTCTGTCCCCCAGGGACTTGGTGGTTGTAAGTAGAATGTATCCGGGACCTCAGGATACATGGCTGAGTGGCCAATTTGCAAATAGGGGATTAACCAGGTGCTACCTTTCTGCCTGGGCAACTGGGCTAGCAGCTGCAGGAGAGCCAGACAACATGGGGACAAGGAGAGGACAGGTGGGCAGAGTACCAAGAGGCTCTGCTTCTGACTGCCAGGCAACCATGGACAAGTTATCCCCCTTCCTGACCCCAGTTTATCATTTAGGGGTAACTTCCTGGCCTCAAAGACTTCTGGAAAGATGAAAAGAGATCGTTTTCCTTTTTTAGCAGATAAAATGCGAAAAATACAAGGGGTCATTACAACCCTTTTGGGAAGGAGTGCGATGGAGCTAGCTAAGAGCACACTGGCTCTGGAGCCAGACAGCCTGGGTTTGAGTCTGGCACCTGTTCCTTATCGCCTTTGTGATGATCGATAATCGAAGTTCTCCATTCCTCAATTTTCTCCTCAGTAACATGGGCATAATAATGATAGTCATTGCCTGATAAGTCTGTTGTAAGGCGGCCTGAAGTAAAGCATACAGTGCCTGGCACACTGCAGGTGCTGGAGGAATGTGTGCAGCCATGGCAATGATGCTGTTACTGATGCCATCGCACTGCCAACGATGGGCTCTCTGACTGCTCCTAGCATAGCTTTTGTCATCCCATAAGCCCAGAAAAACTGGGCTGCTTTTGAGCTGCTGCCCACATTCATGTTTAAGCTTGGAGTCTCATTGCATCACAGAGCATCATGACAGTTCAGCAAGGAAGGACCTCTGGGGACATCTAGTTCAATACTTCATCTGTTCCTTAACTCCTGACCAGAAGCAGCCTTACCTCCCAGTTACAGGGAATGCTCTGCTCTGGGCAGCCTAATCCATGTGTAGGAAGCTTTGATGGCTAGAGTCCAAGTCTATTTACTAATGCTTTTTCTGTATCTCTGTGTGTGTGCATGTGTGTGTGCATGTGTGTGTGTGTGTGTGTGTGTGTGTGTGAAACACGCCCGAAAGAATTACTTCCAGTGTTCACTGATACAGGCAGTGAGTCCTTAATAAAACACCGCCTGTTGCAAGGAGAACAACAATAGAAAAGATGGTAAGTTCATGGTTTGGAAATGTAGATGAAGTAAGATCAACTGAGAACAACTACATCCATATGAGCTTTTTTTTTTTTTTTTTCCCTTTACTGGGGGAACATCCCAATTCAATGAGAGGAAAGGAACGTCAAGCAGCAGGAAGGGTTTGGATCAGGCAGTCAAGAACTTCCAGACTGGGAAGTGATCTGAGGAAATCGAGGCGTCTCCTGATCAACCACAAGTCTTCCCTGCATGTGTCAGGTTCTCTGTGGTCTGGAGACACAGGTTCATTAAAGAAATCTGGGAGGTCCTTTCATCCCAGAAATTTACTAACTGGAGGAAGGGAAGGGAGTAAGAAGAGGAGGAAGGGTCTATTAAAATCCACTCTGTTAAGAGGAGGTTCGAAAGAGTGGCTGGTGTCTCAGAATGACTCATGTAGTATCTGACTTCTGGACAGCCAGAGGGGCTGGCTGGCTTGGGTCTCTCTCCATCCCCGCACTCCCGCTCCACCCGCACCCCCCACACCCCACAGCATTTGCTCAGAAGGTGTTCAGAGGCCTCTGACTGGCTTCTAGACTGACCTGGTAAGCACCAATATCACCTACTATGGGTTGTGAGAACTCTTTGGTACTAAAAAATGATAGCAATACAATACAAATCTTGGCTCAGGAAACGAAGCATTTCGGATAATGGAATTTTCCATAAAGCTGAGAATTTTTCCATGTAAGTAGAGACTCTTATTTCTTAGATAGATTGAATCAATATAACCTTTTTCGTTTACTTGGAGACAAGTGAATGATAGTTGTGCTGTGCCATCAATATAGTAATTCCCTAGGGGGTTCATGAGCTACACTGTTTGCCCCAAAACCAAACACTGAAAACCTTTGTGCTTATGAGCTCATCTGTCTGCTCATCTTTGTGGCCCTACTTGACGTCTTTGCCTCTCATTTCTTGCCAATATCAGTGCATCTGACTCCAGTGCTCTCACTTTTCTCTTCGCATCTCTCTCTTATCTCCATTTGTAGGCCATAAGCTCTGGTTGACCTTACCCATCCTAGTCCAGTAACTGGAATGAGACCGTTCAAAACATAGGCCCAGTATTGATAATTTATATTAATTTATTTGTTCAACAAGCAACTATGAAGCATCTACTCTGTAGCAGGCAACCTGGTAAGTGCTTGGGCTCCAGTGATGAAAAACTCAGATGAACTGACCTCTTGTTTTCACCATCTGACGGTTCACTTCCAGGGGAAGCGTTGGCCTCACCCCTTCCTACAAGTCCGCTGTCGTCACGTGACCTGCTAGCCTGGTGGCGCTCACACTTGAGCGTGAATCACCCGGGGGTTGGTTAAACACATTGCTGGGCTCCACTCCCAGAGTTCCTGATTCTTGGGTGAGACCCAAGGATGTTCCTTTCTAATAAGTCCCCACGGGATGCTGCAGTTGCTGGTCTGGGGACCACAACTGCAGCGTCACTTCAGCCACATGACTTGCTCTGCTCCTCAAATGCTGGCCTTGCTTCTCCCTCCAGGCGGTCACCTGGGCTGGCTCCTCTGTCTGCTCTTGGCCTCATTTCATCACCTCCTTCGAGAAGCCTTCCCCGAGCCTCCCAGTGAAGGCTGCTCTCCCTTCCCCAGGCACTCCATGCTATCTTCCTTGGTTTTGTGCCCTTCTTAGACTTCTGTCACTCTCTGAAATTACTTTGTATGGTTATCTCCAGGGTGACTGTGATTGATGAGGAGATATTAACAGACCCAGGAAAAGGACACACGGTTCTTTAGTGTCATTAAAGGAAATAAGAGTTTAGGTGCGTGAAGACTGCCACAGAGGACAGAGCAGCATTTCTTTCATGGGAAGTCCTAGACCTTCAAGTCCCCATGGCTGCTGTGTCAGTTGACTAAAGAGGGGACCCCTCTGTCTTCTCAGAGCTCTGACTCACTCATTCTCAGGGTCTTAACCCTCTCCAGGCTCCTGCTCACTGATCCCCAGACACAGAGTTTCCTGCTAGGTCAGTTTCCCAGGTGACACATCCAGGCAGGATGGGATTTCAGACTCACCGGTGTCTATTCCTGTGGCCTTCTGTTTTTATTTGTTTTAAGATTTTAATTGGGGAATTGGGGGAGGGAAACAGC
>NW_017732075.1:51963-56849 GCF_001890085.2 Hipposideros armiger | reverse complement strand
TCACTGGCCCATTTGGGAAACGAACCGGGGCCCTGCTGCTCAGAGCTCGCGTTCCCAAGCCAACTCTTAACCAACTGAGCCACTTGACCGGCCTGTGTGGTCTTCTTTTTTTCTTTTTTCTTTTTGTCTTATCTATCTTATTCATTTGCTTATCTGCCTCTCTCTCTTTCTCTCCACTAGTATTTTAGCACCATGAGAGTGGGAGCATTGGCTCTCTCCGTTACCCATGTTTCCTCTGGGTGCTCCCCAGAGCTGAACCTGGCAGACAAGGAACATTTTCTGTCTATACGTGCCCTGCTCCTTCCCTCGCCTAACAGGGAGCTAAGTGTGTGCCTCTTGAAGGTAATTTAATTCTTTCAGGGACCCAAACGAACACATTCCCCAAGAAAGCCTCCTCTGTACCCTGCAGCTCATTTCAGAGAGCGCCACAGAAAGAGAAAGGCGAATTAAGGGCGGGAGGAAACAGGTCTCTCTATGTATCTTAATGTAGCAAGAACTCTCAGGCAAGGGGCCGCCTGTTCACGGTCAGCTTTCTTTTCTTTTCCTCTCGTTTCCCCGGGTCTGGCGTGTCGCTCTGACTTCAGAGCTGTAATAACAAACCTATTACTGCAATAAGACGCCAGAAGGTGGAAATGAGAGGAAGTTACTGAGGAAGAAAGAGACGCGGCGCTAACCCGAGCTCCTCCGCCGTAGAGCCTGCAGGCTGTTGAATAAGGGATGTCAGTTTAATTGCAGCTTTTCCCCCCGTGGTATGGTGTGGAGGCATCTGTGCGTTGCCTGTGTTCTCTATTAGGTTCACAAATTATTTTGCTATAGGATGCTAACAGTGTCTGCAAAGAAGAAGTATAATTTCGGCGTTGCTGTTCTTGGGGTTCCTGCCTGCGCCCCTACTGCTCCTTGTTTTAACCATTTCTCCAGCCAGGTGGGAGTCTGTTTGAGGACAGGGAGCACATCTTGCTGAGGGTGACCTGATGATCCTGTTTTAGGAGCACTCACAGGCGTGGCAACATGCTCACGGAAGCAAATTCTTCATTTCTTTTCCTAGCCCGTCCTTCCTCTTTGTCTGGTGACTCAGCCCAGGGCGGTAATGGGTGATGCTGACTTACCTGCCTTCCTTTTCCCGAGGAGGGCCTACTATTATACCTCATGGTGATTCATTCATTTAGTCAAATATTTTTATTGAGAACCCTACTAAGCATCAGGCTCTGTGTCAGGCATGTGGAAGATAATAGTGATCAAGATAGACTCAGTTCTTACTCTCCTGGAGCTTATATTCTAGCAGGGGAAGCCGACAAAAGCGGTTTAGCTAACAAGTAATTAAAAATCTGATAAAAGCTTTGAATTAAAAACAAGGTGATTAGCATAGTGAATAATGAGAAAGGTGACCTCCTTTCCATGGGGTGGTCAGGAAAGGACCCTCTGAGAGTTAATTTGGGACCTAAAAACTGAGACTCAGCCAGCTGTGTTGAAGAATGAGGGATAAGCACGTGCAAATGTCCTGAGGTGAGCAGTGTCCTCTTAGAGGAACTAAAAGAATCTCGGAGAGGGGAGCGGGAGAGAGAACATGGCCTGAATCCAAACTAGAGAGGCAGGCCAGGGCTAGATCATGAGTTGTATGTTCATTTTGCTTAAATCCAGTGTCCTGCTGTATTTTTCTTCCTGTCATTTAGGGCTTAAAGAAGCCGTAGTTTCATTGTTAAACTTTAGTGTACATCGGATTCTCTCAGGGAGCTTGCAGAAATGATACAACACTCACAGTAGTTTGGGCTCCAACAGAAATCCTAGTCAAACAGACTTAAGCAAAAACAAAACAGTCAATGGCTCTTCGTCTTTGGAATCAAGGGGCGTGTTAGCTTCAGGCATGGCTGGTTCTAGCCGTTAAAATCATGTCATTAAAAGCTCTCTCTGTGTCTTTTTAAAAGTTCTTTCTATGTATGTACTGGCTTCATCCTTAGGAATGCTCTTTCTATGTGGTGGTAAAAATAGGTTTGTGAACTCCAGGCTTGTATTATTGATATAAGATATTGATCACAGGTATTGATCCCAGAGGAAAGAATACCACATTCTCTAAGTTTTATACCAACTCCTAAAATGATTATAAATATAATGTAAGGATATTTTAGAAGGTTTCAAAAGTAAGCAAAATTTAAAGAGGGGAGTAATAACAGTAATGATTATTAGTTAATATGTACACAGGGCTTTCTAGGTACCTGAAACTATTCTAAGCACTTTGCATAAATTAACTTATTAATTCCCACAACAACTATGTGAGATACATACGTAAATATTTTCGGTAATTCTTGATTATTTCCTTAGGGGGAAAAATATTTGTTTAAAATATATGAACATTTTAAAGACTCTTCAAACATGTTACCAAGCTGCTATTCAGAGATGCGGTGGCTGTTTTTCCTCAAATGAGCAGAGTATGTGTGTGCTCTCTCTGCACTCTCACCAGCACACTATTCTTTCCTTTAAAAAAGTTTTTTTGAGTCCTGAGTTCTGTCTATTGCATCATTCTACCTCCAAGGACCCTTGAAGCTTTGTGCTGATCTGTCATAAGTATCCAACTGGTAAGAGCTTAACAGCTGCTGTGGCAGCTACAATAATGTATGCACTCTGCCGCTGTGGAATCTGGGAGCTGAACTGAGGAAAGGAGTGCGATCCAGGAAGCCATGAGTGTGTGCATACATCTCTGGTGTCATCTGGCCAAGGACTCAGAGACACAGGATATTCCCTGTGTCTGTTCCTCTGGGGGAAACTCCAAAAAAGCTCTCGGGGGATGAGAAACTCACATATCAGGCAGGGAAAGGTAAAGATGCTAGGCAAAGGAATTTCGCATTTGTTATTCAAGGGAGGTGCCACAGACATTCAACTCAGAAAATAAGCACTCATACTGAACTGTACCGTAAGGAAACCCTACTCTCTGGACCTCTGGAACCTGGCAGGCTCTGAGGAAGGAGGGAATAAGTGATACAGAGAGTTATGCTCTATTAGGTCAGTGCCACACCTAAAATTCCCAATACCCATAAAGAACCAAGCGTGCTCCTGGAAACCTCGTAGACATATAAGGCACTTCTCTCTACTTCGATCAAAGATCACAGATCTCTATCTTTGCTTCCTTTTCTTCTTCCCCTTCCTCCCCCCCCCTCTCTGCTCCCTCCCTCCCTTCCCCCAGCTTTATTGGATTTTTCACATTATAAAAGTCATGCATATTTATTTTACCATGTCAAACAACTCAGAGATGCATGAAGAAAACATTAATAATCTTCCTCTACCCTTCTTTAATCCCACCCTCTCCAGATAATCAATGTTAACAGTTTGGTCTGTATTTTTACACACTTTTTTATGTTCCTAGAAATATAAAAATTTCCCTCTTTTTCTTTTTAAAAATAAAATAATATGAATTCATCGTAAATTTATTTGACAAGTACATTATTGAGGGATGTTCAAAAAATTTTCTGATTCTCCTTTTCCCTCCCTCCCTCTCTTTCCTTTCCTTCTTTCTTGTACCAACTGAGCTGTAATAAATATCCTCATCATAATTCCTTTCATACAGATGATTATATTTTTGTAGGGCAGAGTCCCCAAAATGGGATTATTGGGACAAAAGAAACATAAAATTTTAATAGCTTGTCTTGCTTCTTTTAATTACTTTTTTTTTTTTAAGATTTTATTGGGGAATTGGGAGAGGGGAACAGCATTGGGGAATTGGGAAAGGGGAACAGAGTTGCTGTCCTTTTGTTCTTCAGTCTAGTTGTGGAGGATGTCGCTTCACTGGCCCATGTTGGTATTATCACTGCACTCTTCCCGGGTGAGGCAGTCACTCGCCAGCCATTAGACAGCCGCTCATGGCGGCTCATGGCAGCTCACAGTAGCTCACGGGAGCCCACTGCAGCTCCACTGCAGACTGCGCCGTCGCCAGCGACCCATGGCAGCCCAGCTCCAGGTTGAGCTGTTGTTCACCATCTTAGCTGTAGAGGGCAGTGTCACTGGCCCTCATGTGGATCCGAACCCGGGCCCTGCTGCACAGAGCTGGCGTCCCAAGCCAACTCAACCAACGTGCCACTTGGCTGGCCCTTTTAATTACATTTTGTTGAGCACTTTTACCTACCTGATTTAACTTAATATTTATGGGCCCTTCATGCAGTAGGCAAGGTGAAGGGTATTACCTCTGTTTTGCACATGAGCCTCAGTGAGATTAGGTGACTTGTCCAAGGTCACACAGCCAGCAAATGGCCGAGTCTGTCTTAAAGCTCTTGTGTCCCTGAGACTCGTGTTTGATCCATTCAGTCTTTCTACTGTTTTCCTCCCTGGTTTACTTGTTTTGACGGTTCCCTAGGGAAAGAAAATGAGGCTGCATCAGAAAAACGGCCACATTTGCTTAAAGAGGGCAATGATAATGACGAAGAGGATGCTGGCGCATAATTAAATAGTTGCCAAAGGAAAGAGGGAAGAGGCTTCCTCACAGTTTGGGGTGGGTTTTTAAGACCAGTTTTGAAGGTTTGGGAATTCTCGGTGGCCCAGTCACCCTTGGGTGACCCTGCCTCTGGCCCTCTCAGCTGGAATGGTCAGCAGCACGAGGAGACGAAAGCTGGTCTCTGGCCTCCTTCCGCCTTCTGTTTCTGGGCCCCCTCACCCTCCTGGTGCCTCCCAGGTGTCTGGTTCATCCCATTCAAGAGGCTGTGGATGAATGCCTGATCCCATCTGAAAGGCTGAAGCCTCCTAGGGGTGCTCAGTTTCTAAGCAAAGAATAATAATACGAGGCCCTCAGTGAAACAAGCCTGGATGCAACGCTGAGAAAAAGTGAATGTGCCTGGTACCTGGTTGCCGCTGTCCTTTCCCCACTGGATGTGGCCCAATTTATCTCCCCGCCTTTGCACACTGTG
>NW_017732075.1:42057-49188 GCF_001890085.2 Hipposideros armiger | reverse complement strand
TTGCAGGGATCTTATAAGAATCACCCAATACAATATGTAGTGGAGGTCTCTGAAAACCCTAAGGCCTTGTGGGGTGTCTGTTTCCCATGAGTGGGTGAATCACCATCTCTCTGCAACTTAAGTCTCAGGCTCTGCTGCTCCTTTGAGGCCCAGACAGTCCCTGAGCGATAATAACAGGGGTCTTTTCAGGCACAGCACACCAGAAGCCATCAACAAAGTCCGTATCTCCCACTCGCTCGAGGCAGGGGGTAATGTCTTGGGGAGAGGGATGAAGAAGGAGAGGGAAAATTTTCTGTAGCATGCCAAGGTAAGCCCGTGTTTTGTTGTTGCTGTCATTATTTTTCTCTTGGCTTTGTACGTGAGTTCCTTGAATTTAACAATGTGGGAGCCTTGAAAACAGCTTACCAAATACCTCACAGCCGAACAATGACAATAAAGAAGTTCACTGGGATATTGACAGTGGGCATGGGTAGGTAATTCTACTCTATCTTCCAGCTGCCTGGCACTTGCATGGCAAGAGACAGAATGGGATTTCTGTAGGATGTGCTAAGCATTTAAATGGCTAGGAGCTGTTTCTCCCAGCCTGTATGCGTATAACATCACCCCCTGTACTGTAATCTCAAGCATGTTTATAAGCTCTGAAAGTATTAGAACCATAAAGACCAACTGAGCATAGCTCTCCGCGGTTCAATCAATTCACCGGCAAAGATTTATTAGTTCCTGGGAGAGGGCATGCACTGGCATTCAGGCCAAAAAGGTTCAGAGGATGATTATTTCAGTATGTTGAGTGGTTACTGGTCATCTTCCCACTAGTAATAAGAGCCATCTTTGCCTACCAGTCATGAATGGCAGGCAGTGGAAGAGAGGATGACAGAGCCCTGGAGAAATGAGGACTCCACTGGACAGGAGCGCTTTGAAATACATGGTGTCAATTTGGAACAAGAATGGCCTTGTCAGACTGAGATGTGAGGTTGTTGTAGATTGTAGGAAAGAAGGTTGGTGAGTCCAGTTCTCGTAGCAGACAGAAGCCCATGAAACATCAGGTTACCATCTCAAGAGGGAGTCAGGAATTATGGATCAAGGGTTACAATCATGCATATTTGTAAGATTCTGGAATTCTTATAAATTTTGTTAACTCCTAAATGTGTCCACATAGAACTAGCAGTCATTCTTAGGGAGAAAGGCTTCTGGGTTATTATTATTTTTTTCCCAATTGAAAAAGCTGGAGAAGCAGCAAAGAATTAGAAGAGAGTGAATTGAGATGGTGATAGCTCCTGGTGGAGAATTGCCTGGGAGAGCCAGATGAAGGGTGTGGGGAACTGGTTTGCACTTGGGGAAGACCCTGGAGTTTGAGCCATAGGAATTCTAGGGTGGAACCCCCTGACAATGAGATTTGCACACACCATTTTACACAGGTTTCAACTGAGTCAGGTGTCACTGTGGGGTCAGTGTCCCTTTACTTTCCTGATACCATAGCAAATGAAGGATTGGAAACTTGTCTCATACCATTCCCCAAATGTTGGACCAATCATTCATTTATTCAATACACATTTCATATTTATTGAATACTTACAAGTGCTGAGTGCCATATGCAGTGTTGGGTGCACAGTGATGAAAAACATACAAGATTTCTGCCTCCTAGAGGCTATCATCTAATGAAGAGGACACACAACTTAACAAATTAATAATTATAACTCATCAGAGTGACCTGAAAGAAACAGAATGATGAGTAAGAGGGTTACCAGTGAGACTACGCTGAATAGCATGGTTAATGAGGCCCTTTTTGATAACATGCATTTGAGCTGAGGTTTGACGAATGAGAGCTAGACATAAGGAGTTATTGGAAGAGTGTTCTCAGTGGGGAGCAACCAACATGAAGGCCTGGAGAGCCTGGAAGGTTCTAGAACAGAAAGACGGCTGGTATGTCTGAAGCATGGTGAGCAAAGGCAGGGTAGGGATGGGGAGGACCCAGATCATGGAGGACTTTGTGGGCTATGGTACAGGGTTGGGCATTTATTCTGAGAACAATGGGAAATCACTCAAGAGTTTTGAACAGTGGATGGACAAAGACCATCCTGGCTGCCAAGTGAAGAATGGATTGAAGGGGTCCACAAAAGGAGAGAGACAAAAGCTGTTGTAGAGAGTATGGTGGTTTGGAATGGGTGGGGCAGTGAAGATGGGGAGACGAGGATAGATACGAGGATAGATACGAGGATAGATACGAGGATAGATACGAGGATAGATATGAGGTGGGCTCTGCAGCTAGAATTGCATGTGGACTGCAAGGAAGTAAGCAGGTAGTGACAGCTGCTGATAGAGAATCTTAGGAAAGGCACCATCAGGAAAGAACTAAAAGGAGATATGGGGATGTATCTCTTCTTGAGAAAGACCCTTGAGTGTGAGCCATAGAAAGTCCAGCGTAGAAATCCCTGACAGTGAGTTTTCCACCATCTCACACCCTCTAGCTTCAACTGTGTCAGGAGTCACTGTGAGTCAGCAATGGATCCGCCACACAGAAATAATAAGAGCAGTTATTGAGCATTTACTTTGTCTGATGTTATGCTGAATTTCTAAATTCTCACATTAAAACTATGGTACAGATCTATTATTGATCCCCATTTGCTAGCTGCAAAAACTGAGGTCCAGAAAGGTTAAGAAACTTGGAAGTCACACAGGTAAAAAGTGGCAGTGCAAAAACCCAGGTGTATCTGACTGTAAGTTGATGCTTTTCTTGTTCTTTTCTTGATATTCTGTTTCACAGGCTGTACCTAATATAAACTTGAATAAATGTTTCTTGTAGGTACCTACCGTATGTAGTGTCTGAGTGAGAGATGTGACATTGAGTGAGATGCGATTTCCTGTTTTAAAGAGTTGACACTTGAGTAGGGATAAAAAGTGGCCACAGGGGACCCTCATACAAACTAGAAAGTGATGCGGAACACACAGGAAGTTTACAACAACAAAGGACTTTTAGGATTTTAAGAAAGCAGAGCGTTTTCCCAGCCTGTAGGGGGCAGCAGTCAAAGATGGGCGGGGCTGTGACACCCAGAGAGGCCCGAGCGGGCGGGCACGCAAGCGCGCAGCTTACTGTATGTCGTGCGATTGGCTTAAGGCATGAGTTCTCCAAGTATGGTCTGGGGACACTTTGATACGTGGAGTCAAAACTATTTTTATTATTCGCTTTTTCACTCTCATTCCCTCATGAGTGTACAGCTGAGTTTTCCAGAGGCAATATGATTTACAATATTGCAACAGACCGACTGTATAAGCAGATAGGGGCATCCACCTGTCTTCTATTAAGCCAGACATTAAAGAGATTTGCAAATAAGCAAAATACCATACTGCCCAGTTTTTCTTTTTTGTTTTGGGTTTTGCTTTGGAAAACATAATTACTTTTTATAAACANTCACTCTATGAGGCAGTTACTATCCCCGCTTTACCACTGAGGAAACTGAGGCACAGCATGGCTAAGTGACTAGTTCGAAGTCATATACAGTATTTTCCCAATCTCTGTAAGTAATTAAAGGAGAATTCATTGTAAGTGCACCATTGTTTTGATCACAATGAGAAGAAGATCGCCATTGACTAAGACACGTGACTGACTTTAAGAAATGATACATGTGAAAAAATACATCTTAGAATCAATGACTGTACGTGACAGGGCTGAGATTTGAACCCACGCAGATCAACTACAGTACTTTTAGCCTTTCCATCATGCTGTACTTAACACCACAAGGCAGAGTCAGTTCAGACGAGTATTTTATTAAGTCAGCATTCCTCCAAGTGCTTTGAAAGGGTATTGGGTATCATGGAGGAAAAGGGTCTGTGAACCACGTAAGTTTGGGAAAGTCTTCATTAGAACATAATAGATTTCTCTACTGTGGAACTTCGTCAAGCCTTTATTAACACGTGTTTTGTACCCCGAAGGAGGGAGATAGAATACACACCATTTCCCAAACTTTTTTTTTTTTTTGGTGGTGGAGCGTTTTACAGAACTTCTGTTCTTTGGAACATATTTTGGAATTCTCAGTAGTAAATCATTCCTTAATCTGGCAACGAATGTATACAAGAGGTCAAGGTTCATTTTGCTTAATGAATCTAGTCTTTGGGGACAATCGTTGTGGCTCAGGCATGATGGGTCTATAGAGACAAGTTTGAAAGTAAGTCTGTATCTTTGGGCAGTTTTTGTTCTGGTTTATATCTTTCGTTCAGTATTGATTTAATGAAACATGAATTTAGTGCTTTGAATAGTGTTTCTCAAGTCTTACTTTATGGCAATGAACTCCCAACTTCTTTGGTAAGACATCTCTACTAGAAAAAAATACACTTTCTAAGCCAATATCATGATACCCTGAATATATTAACAAATGTGAAGGTACCCTTTGTACACCGAGAGGCATCAGTTTCCACTGTTTTATTATTTTTTTAAAAAGTTGTTTTGCAAATCCTTTTTGTATAGGTTACAATTGCTTTTAGCTTTAAGTAACAATCTACCTGACTAATGATGCTTAAGCCATAAAGACATTTCATTGTCTAACTTCCTAAATAGGAAGAAACTCAGAGGTAGTTGGTCCAGGGCTAATGCAGGGGCTCAGATGCATCATGAGTGACCCAGAACTTTCTTTTTGGCCCTCCTTGCCCTCCCTACAATGTAGTCTGATGCCTCATGGACATGGGATGAGTGCTGCGGTCTTAGGCACCACCTCTCTATCCAAAGCAGAACAGAGGGGATGGGGCGGCACAAAGCCGGCTGTTCTTTTCATTAAGAAAGTACAGTGTTCCTGGAAGTCCCCAGCAGCTTTCTCCTAGTATCTTCCTGGCAAA
This sequence comes from Hipposideros armiger, assembly GCF_001890085.2. NCBI lineage: Eukaryota > Metazoa > Chordata > Mammalia > Chiroptera > Hipposideridae > Hipposideros > Hipposideros armiger. Next base: position 44,364 of record NW_017732075.1, on the reverse strand, counting down.
GCTGCTGATATCCACGGCCACACCTGGCTGCAGGGAAGTGGGACCAGGACTGGCGTGATTTGTTTCGGCCAGTGGTTCTCTAAGAGAGGTCTCAGGACCAGAAGCCTCACCACCACCTGGGAACTAGCTAGACATGCAAATTCTCGGGTCCCACCACAGGACCACTGAATTAGGATCCCTTGGAGTGGGTACAGTGGCTTGTGTTTTAATGAGCTCTCTGGGTGATTCTGTTATGCTCCATTTTGAGAACCACTTGCTCATACCCATTATTGGTTGTCTGGGCTCCTTGTTGCCCTGAACAGAGATGAGATTCCATTTATCACACAAAAGTTAGGGGTGGATGTTGGGCAGGCATCTAAGTATCTAACGCAGGGATATTAACCTCCAGTTGTAATATATGTTGCAAACAGGGATTCATTTTATTAATGTGAAAGACCTGCATTAGACATCAGCTTCCTTAGACTTGAGAACTGGCATTTTATTTGCTGTGTGATCTTGGGCAAATCACTGAATGTCTCTGTGTCTGCTACCTGCTTTTTTAAAAAAAGAGATATCATTGCAGGGATCTTATAAGAATCACCCAATACAATATGTAGTGGAGGTCTCTGAAAACCCTAAGGCCTTGTGGGGTGTCTGTTTCCCATGAGTGGGTGAATCACCATCTCTCTGCAACTTAAGTCTCAGGCTCTGCTGCTCCTTTGAGGCCCAGACAGTCCCTGAGCGATAATAACAGGGGTCTTTTCAGGCACAGCACACCAGAAGCCATCAACAAAGTCCGTATCTCCCACTCGCTCGAGGCAGGGGGTAATGTCTTGGGGAGAGGGATGAAGAAGGAGAGGGAAAATTTTCTGTAGCATGCCAAGGTAAGCCCGTGTTTTGTTGTTGCTGTCATTATTTTTCTCTTGGCTTTGTACGTGAGTTCCTTGAATTTAACAATGTGGGAGCCTTGAAAACAGCTTACCAAATACCTCACAGCCGAACAATGACAATAAAGAAGTTCACTGGGATATTGACAGTGGGCATGGGTAGGTAATTCTACTCTATCTTCCAGCTGCCTGGCACTTGCATGGCAAGAGACAGAATGGGATTTCTGTAGGATGTGCTAAGCATTTAAATGGCTAGGAGCTGTTTCTCCCAGCCTGTATGCGTATAACATCACCCCCTGTACTGTAATCTCAAGCATGTTTATAAGCTCTGAAAGTATTAGAACCATAAAGACCAACTGAGCATAGCTCTCCGCGGTTCAATCAATTCACCGGCAAAGATTTATTAGTTCCTGGGAGAGGGCATGCACTGGCATTCAGGCCAAAAAGGTTCAGAGGATGATTATTTCAGTATGTTGAGTGGTTACTGGTCACCTTCCCACTAGTAATAAGAGCCATCTTTGCCTACCAGTCATGAATGGCAGGCAGTGGAAGAGAGGATGACAGAGCCCTGGAGAAATGAGGACTCCACTGGACAGGAGCGCTTTGAAATACATGGTGTCAATTTGGAACAAGAATGGCCTTGTCAGACTGAGATGTGAGGTTGTTGTAGATTGTAGGAAAGAAGGTTGGTGAGTCCAGTTCTCGTAGCAGACAGAAGCCCATGAAACATCAGGTTACCATCTCAAGAGGGAGTCAGGAATTATGGATCAAGGGTTACAATCATGCATATTTGTAAGATTCTGGAATTCTTATAAATTTTGTTAACTCCTAAATGTGTCCACATAGAACTAGCAGTCATTCTTAGGGAGAAAGGCTTCTGGGTTATTATTATTTTTTTCCCAATTGAAAAAGCTGGAGAAGCAGCAAAGAATTAGAAGAGAGTGAATTGAGATGGTGATAGCTCCTGGTGGAGAATTGCCTGGGAGAGCCAGATGAAGGGTGTGGGGAACTGGTTTGCACTTGGGGAAGACCCTGGAGTTTGAGCCATAGGAATTCTAGGGTGGAACCCCCTGACAATGAGATTTGCACACACCATTTTACACAGGTTTCAACTGAGTCAGGTGTCACTGTGGGGTCAGTGTCCCTTTACTTTCCTGATACCATAGCAAATGAAGGATTGGAAACTTGTCTCATACCATTCACCAAATGTTGGACCAATCATTCATTTATTCAATACACATTTCATATTTATTGAATACTTACAAGTGCTGAGTGCCATATGCAGTGTTGGGTGCACAGTGATGAAAAACATACAAGATTTCTGCCTCCTAGAGGCTATCATCTAATGAAGAGGACACACAACTTAACAAATTAATAATTATAACTCATCAGAGTGACCTGAAAGAAACAGAATGATGAGTAAGAGGGTTACCAGTGAGAC
>NW_017732075.1:4120-40157 GCF_001890085.2 Hipposideros armiger | reverse complement strand
CACTGTGTTAAGTATTATACATGGGTTTTTACATTAGCAGTCCTGTTTTTTAATCCAGACGCTTCCACTTACTGTCTTCCTGTGCTAGTTATTTAACCTTCCTGATGTTTCTTTATTGTTAAGTAGAGATGATGATACCTACCTCACAGGTTTGTTGATGGTTTTAAATGAGGGAAGCTAATGCAAAGCATATAGTATAGTGTCAGGCATCTAGCAAGGCCTCCAGTGGCAGCTGTTAGCATAGAATTAGGGCCAGTGGGATGACACCATAGGCAGGCAAATTGGAGCTCAATGATAGCATGTACAGTAAGGCATTCTCACAGTGCTTGGCATCTAATAATACTCGGTAAGTGGTCATTGCTGTTACTGATGTGATTATTTTAAATGTGAATTTAAAAGTTGTATCATATAGAACTTCCTTATGCTTAGAGCTGTCCCCTGAATCAATTTGGATGTATTGGGTTTGATTGTTTGTTCATTAGTTCATTCATTATTCATTCATTCATTCAGCAAGCATTGAATGTTTCACAAGATAACCACTCTAAATGCTGAGGATTCAAACTTGATTTTTAAAAACTATGGAAGAATGTAAGTAAAGGGTGGGCATTCCGCCATGGGATGATGTAGAAAAGATTCAGGAATTGGGTAAGCCAGGGCAGGACGCAGGAGCGTCTGAGCAACTCCCCTGCCTGGTGACTTATACAACTGTACTCTGGGAGGACATTGGTGTTGTAGAATGTCAAAGCTGATATGCTACAGTGGCATTCAGGCTCTAGGGAATAGTTTGTCTGAGCAGTTCCTTGTACATATGGAGAAATTGAGGTCCTGTTTCTCAGTCAAGATCCTGATAATGTTCTCTTTAAGGCTGAAGATCCCTGAAGAATTCTGGTTTAGATGGAAGGATGCAAGAAAAGGGAAAGATGATGAACTTTGGTTAGCTTTATAAAAGTCAAATCAATCACTCAATGAGTAGACATGTGTTGGGCACAAAGCATCCAACGTAGCCCAGAGTGTGTGGGCCAGGAGGGAGACAGTATAAACATGTGGTGAAGAACAGCTGGTTACATTCCCAGGCCTTATATTTACTAAATATGTGACCTTGACCTGTCTTTTTACTTCTCTGAGGTTAAGTTTTCTTTTTTCTTTTTTTTTTTTAGCTGAGCCATCCTGCCACCTGTTGGCAGCTCAGCGGCAGCTCAGCTCGGGCCGGACTTGAACCGCTGTTGCTCAGAGCTCAAACCTTTGCACGAGCTCTTAACCAACTGAGCCACTCAGCCGGCCCCAAGTTTTCTTGACTGGAAAAATGGGGGTATAGTTAGAAATTATATTTAGCTAGTAGAAAGAAAAAAATCCCCCAAATAGTGACTTGAACAAATTAGGATTTTATTTTTTTCTTATTTAAAGAAGTCCGTGAAGAGACAGACAAACCGAGACTTGTATGTCAGTGATACAATCTCACAGGCTGCTTCTACGTTCTTCTTTGCCATAGTGCATGGCTACTTTCTTTGTTCTTAATGCATGGTCACAACATTGGAGCTTCAGCTCCAACCATCACATCCATGATTTTTTTGTTTTGTTTTGCAGAAATATAGAGGAAACATGGAAAGGAAAAAGGTTACCTGTTAACTGAGACTGTCCTCTGTTAAAGAATGTTCCTCAGAAACCCTGCTCACAAACCTTTTATACTTTGTGGCCAGAACTTGGCCATGAGACAGTCCCTGCCTGCAAGAGATGCTGAGAGAGAAAATGTTTTGTCTAGGTACTTTGCAGCTCCTAATAAAACTAGAGTGTACTTAGTAAGAAATAAATGGGTAATGGATATTGGATGGGTAACTAGCAGCCTTCTCTTTGGAGCCAAATAGCATTACCTATCCCCTTAGGTTCTGTGAGGATTAAATGAGACGATGCATGCAAAGCACATAGCTCAGTGCCCAAGCATATAGAGAGTGTTTATCCAAGAGAATATGATAATCCCTGCCCTCAGTAAATTTGTCCTTCTACTGAAGAGATAGATATATAATGAAATAATGACATGATAACCAACTATAAGAAAACGTAAAATCCAGTCATTTCTCAGGGTCATCTCTGCCGCAGCCCTGAATCCCTCCTGCCACCTCAGGACTCTGTAACAAAGTCACATTATCTGACCTTTGTTGAGCACATCTCATTGACATTCTTTCTTAGCCTCATTGACATTGTTATTGCATTGCGTGCATAATTTCATTCTGCCCTCAGGGCAACCCATTGTGGGTGGGTGATATGAAGTGGGTACTTTGATGGGGAAACTGAGTGTCTTTGAGGTAAGTGACTTGCCTGAGCCACACATGCGTTAGTTAGGGCCTAGCTGGGAGAGGAATCCAGCCAGGTCTGCGACACTATTAGCCTGGTGCCACTCCATCCCTGGGGCCTCAGACAGGTCCTATTCCCACTCTGTGCCTCAGTTTCCTCATCAATAAGACACATTGAACTGAGTGAGCTTGAAGGTGGTTTCTGGCTCTGACAACTGCTTCCCTCTCTCTCTCTCTCTCTTTCTCCTATGAGCTGTTAAAAGAAAATTAAAAATAAAAGATAAAATCATGATTTTCACACAGATGTAAAAACGAACACATGTTAAGGATTTTATTTAACTCATTTAATGAGGAAACAGCTGTGATATTGCCACCAGTTCAGAGGAGACATCCAAAGAACAGGAGCATTTAGAAATCGGGACTATTGAAGTGACTTTGCAAATAGAAACAAAACTAGTTTTTCTTTTCCACCAGGTGGGGAGGACTGTTCCCCCACTGGACAGAGTTCATTTGCAGGTCTATAGACAAGAATGATTGTGCATGGCTATCCGTTATCTACAACTTACAGAGTAAATTATTGGGTTGTCGGAAAAGTCATGATGTATTTTTTCTCTGTTTTTCGTTGCAAAAATGCGTCACGACTTTCCCCACAACCCAATAGTTCCCGAAAGCGGATCAGATAAGGTGGGAAGGTGTGCTGCAGACATGGTGTAGTTTTCCCCTGAAGCACCTGTTTTCTCTGCAGAATGTCCTGGGAAGTCTTCTAGTCCAGTCAGTCTGATCCTGTTTCCTGCCCAGGCCTATGCTTCTTTTTCCCTCAAAGAGGTGCTATTCTCTCCTCCCTGCTGCTTCATAGTTACATGTTCCCATTGGGTTTGGCTTACGGTGTTGCTGCTTCCAGAAAGCCTTCATTGGTTGATCCTACTCTCTTTGAATAGGTGCTGGAAAACCAGTTTGGGGGCTGCTGTGGCAGAGGGATTGGCTTCCTTGGTGGCTCAGTCACCAACCGGTTAGGTAGCCTTGGGGAAGTCACTTGACTTTGAGTCCATCTGGAACTTTCCAGAACTCCTCACGTAGACTGAACTGTCACTGAGAGCTGAGGAGAGGTTTCTCTCCCAATCTGTCTCTTTTTCAGAGGGACACTTGTGAGGCCACATGATAGAGTTGAAGTTTCCTGGGCTTAGTGTTTAGATTTTATCACCATGTTGTCTTTGTTACTAGCTGTGTCGCGGTGGCAAGCCCTCTAACCTTAGTTTACTTATCTGTAAAATGGGTACAATCATTCAAGTCTGGGGGAGACTGAAAAATGGCTGCCTGGAACGTAGCCACATCAAATTCCTAAAACCTGTCAGTATCACCTTATTTGGAAAAAAGTTCTTTGCAGATGTAATTAAGGATCTTTATAAGAGGAGATGACTCTGGATTATTGAAGTGGGCTCTAAATGCAGTCAAATGTCTTTATAAGGGGAAGGCAGAGGGGGATCTGACATGCAGAGAAGGCAGTGATGATGGTGGCAAAGCCTGGAGGACTGCAGCCAGCAGAAGCTGGACCAGGCAGGAAGCAGTCTTCACTACGGCTCCCAAAGGGATTTCGGACTGCTGGCCCCCAGGACTGTGAGAGGATAACTTTCTTTTGTTTGAAAGCACCATATTTGTGGTCATTTGTTACAGGTAATTTGTATTAGGAAACGAATATAGCATCCCCCTGGCCTCCAACATTGCTGTGATGCTCAAAGCACAGAGAATGCAGCAGTGCTTTTATAGGTGGGGTTTACAAATAATTTAAATAATATATAATTTAATTATTATATATTATCAAATATATAATATACATAATGTAAACAATTGGTAGACATATATATATCCATTTGTGCATTGCATATTCATGTAGAACTTTGATAAGTCACAATAAATATTGCATGAAAAAAATAAATGAAATAACTTCACAAGTAAAATTCATATTTGGAGCAAATATTCCCTGATGCCCTCACTTTGGTGTTGGTATTGGTCTCTTGTTGTCAGCATGGACGACCGAGGCCATGTTCTCTCTCTTGGCAGCTGCCCCGCCCCTGTAGAGATGGGATCGGCTCTCTGAGGCTGGGCCAGTGCATCCGAGACACCATTTACTGTATTGAAATAGCGTTGCTACTGCGAGAAAGACTTGAATGACAGTGAGAACAAGTGGCTATTGTTTAGTGGGTCCCATCTCAGGGTGAAAACTGGCATTGGAGAGGGACACTGGGAGTGGGGTGCCCTGCCAGGACTCAGGGCAGTGTACTGCAGCAGCTGCAATGCAGCACGATGGGGCTGAAATGCAACAGGGAGGCCCTGCCTGCCAGCGCTGACTGCATTCCAGAGGTGCAGACGCCATTCTGGGGTGGCTGCAGTGCTGGGAGCAGGTGGAAAGACCCAGCGGTGCCAGAACAGAGCTGTGTCCACCTTTCCCTCCTAAGAAACACGCACGGTTCCAAGGTACTATCTATAGGGCACCGGCCCAGCTTTGCAAATGCTCCTTCAAGGACCTTTCTATGTCCCTGTCTTCTTGTTATTCTCAGCACTTAAGCCAAGACATTCTACTTGCCAGCGCCTCTTAGTCCCCTAGACCAGTCGTATATTCCATTTCCCCTCTCTGACATGTTCCCACCTGTATGTTCCGGGAACTCACAATAATCACACCATTATTATAGCCTTAAATTACAAGGGTCTGTCCTAGGCACCGTTCATGTCTCCAAAGGTGTTTAGAAGGGGCAGGGGGGATAGGATAACTCTATAAATATTCTAAGACCATGTAGAAATGTTTCTTTTTTCTTGCTTAATTGCTCTGACTAGAACTTACAATATCAAGTTGAATAAAAGTGGTGAGAGTAGGCATCCTTGTCTTGTTCCTGATCTTAGAGAAAAAGCTTTGAGCTTTCACCATTGAGTATGATGTTAGCTTCGGGCTTGTCATGTGTGGCCTTTATTATGTTGAGGTACATTTCTTCTATATCTACTTTGTTGAGAGTTTTTATCATGAAAACATGTTGAATTTTGTCAAATGCTTCTTATACATCTATTGAGATGATCATGTGAATTTTATCTTTTATTCTGTTAATTTGGTGTATCACATGAATTAATGTATGTTCATCCAATTTTGCATCCCTGGAATAAATCCCACTTGATCATGATGTATGACCCTTTTAATGTACTATTGAATTTAATTTAGTATTATAATATTTTATTGAGGATTTTTGCATCTATGTTCATCAGGAATATTGGCCTGTAATTTTCTTTTCTTGTAGTGTCCTTGTCTGGTTTTGGTAGTGGGGTCATGCTGGCTTTTTAAAATGAGTTTGGAAGTGCTGCCCCCTTCTATATTTTGGAAGAGTTTGAGAAGGATTTATATTAATTCTTTAAATGTTTGGTAAAATTCACCAGTACAGCCATCTGGTCCTGGGCTTTTGTTTGTTGGGAGGTTTTAGATTACTCCTTCAACGTCCTTACTGGCAATTGGTATGTTCATATTTCGTATTCATGATTCTAGCTTGGTAGGTTGTATGTTTCTAGGGTTCATCCATTTCTTATTTCTTATTGGTTGTCAAATTTGTTGGTGTATAATTGTTCACAGTAGTTCTTTATTATTTGTTTTTTTATATTTATATGATATTAGTTGTAATGTCTCCTTTTACATGTCTAATTTTATTTGAGTCATCTTTCTTTTTTTCTTCATTAGTCTAACTAAAAGTTCGTATATTTTGTTTATCTTTTCAAAAAACGAGCTCTTGGTTTCATCGATCTTTTCTATTGTCTTTTTAGCCTCTGTTGCATTTGTTTCTGCTCTACGAGTTTTTGGTTTGTTCCTTCTGCTAACTTTGGGTTTAGTGTGTTCTCCTTTTTCTAGTCCCTTGAGGTGTAAAGTTAGATAGTTGAAGCTGGGCCACAATTGATGAGAGCTGGGCAAGTTCTCCCCTCTTTAGACAGGGCAGTAATGTTCCAGTTTGTCTCAGGCCACATCACTCTCTACCGTTTTTCCGAGGGTCATTAGTTATTAAGCATATACCTGACATATTGTTTTACTTACACCAGCTGGCTTTACTCCATCGCTTTGCTGGTTGGGCCTTTTGGGCATCTGAATGTGAACCCCTTGGCTTAGAGGATGTATAGAAAAGGATGGGCAGAAAATAGTCATCCATTGTTGTTGGAGCCTAGAGAACATGCTGGAGCGTCGTGGGGGAAAAAAACAACCTGGAGAGGCAGCTTAGGACCGAGACAGGGAGTCTTGAAGCTGAGGGAAGCACCTGGACTTTCTTTTTCAGGCATAAGGAAGGAAGCCACCGAGGGAATTGGAACTCTTAGCTGACACGCTAGCGCCTTGTCCTGGGGCAGCTGCCTCCTGTTCGTTTAAATGTTCTTTCCTTTTGCTTTTGTTTTCTCTTTGCCATCTCTGCTCCCAATGGGGAGTGTTTTCAAAAGGCTAGACAGCTGTTTACATCTCCTTTCTAATGAAGGCGTGTGGTTCTTCCCTCCCTATGAGAACATGTTGTGAATCGCTCCCTCTCTCTGTGAGGCGCAGCCCTTGTGTCTCTCCCTGCTGTACCTCCCTGGGAGGGGGCTGGGCACACAGGCCCGGGAGGCTTCACTGCTTTGGTGTCCTGTTGATTCTCCTGGACTCGGGCAGCAGGAGGAAGGCCTGCCTTAGCTGTTGCCAAGAGGTTCCTGCTTAAAATCAATTTGCATGGTGATGGGCTTGTGGGAAATCTTAGTTTGTTTCTTAGTTTGTTCTTGGATGTAACCTGGATGTGATGGAGAGAAGTGCTGCTAAGGAACTTTAAAACCTGACTTCTAGCCCTGGCTGTGTTGTCCTGAGCCCCGCGAGACCCTGTTTGTCATCACTGCGGGGATCCTTCCTTTCCTCCTCTGTAAGATTAGACCAATTCTTACCCGTCCACATCGCAAGGACAGTGTGAGGACCGAGTGGGAGAATATATAAGAAAAGTGCCAGGTGTTACAGAGACACTCGCTTGGTTACCATGAAGGAGAGAAGGTTGTTCCTGTGGAAGAAAATGGGTCCCGGACAGGCATTGTCGTAAGGCGGTGGGGAGCATGGCCTTGACTAGAAGTGCAGCAGGCAATTCAAGGGGCTGACGTCACCCAAGCGGATGATTTCAAGGGGCTGGAACAGCCCTTTGAGGCAATATCGTCCTGCCGGCTCAAAGTTGGTGGCCCTGGTTAAAGCTCAAACCTGGAACAAAGCGCTGAAAAGCATGGGTTCTGGCCAATGGCTTCACCTTTGGGTCACATTCTTTCCAGCTGTGTGACATTTAGGCTTTGTTTTTCTGATTTGCAAAGCAAGCATCTTCACCACATATCCACTTCATAGACTTGTTGTGAATGAAATAAGGCATGGCAAGTAAAGCCTTAGCAGAGCGTGTGGCCTACTGTAGGTGTTAAATAGAGCCTGGTGTTACGAGGAGTTCTCAGCAGCTGTGGCTCATTGTCAGAGGAGCATGGAGGACCCGCGTGCAGGCCCGCTGGGGAGCGGACTGGAGAAGTAGAGCCCCAGGCCGAGGAGAGGGTGTGAATGGAGGAGGCCCCGGGGGTGTGAGCAAGGGCATGGCTCTGCGAGACATGCTCAAACGTCACCATCTCCAGGACGTTGTCCTGGAAACCTTGTGAAGGTGAGGGGTCATTCCAGCTTACCCCTTCTCGTCCCATCTCGGCAGGTGCTTTCCGCCCGTGGTGGTGAGGAGGAGGAAGGTAATCGGGCTCTGGCTTGGGACCAGGCAGCAGTCTCCGGGGAGCCCGTGACGCCTCTGCGGCAGCTTGGCGCAGAGCGCTGCAGAAGGCGGGCTGCAGGCTCGTTGTGTCGAGCTGGTTGCGGGCTGTGGCAGGAGCTGGTGTTTTATGGCTGTGGTGGCGCAGGCTTGCTAGTGGCTGTTTGTAGGAAGCATTCTTGCTTGCCTTTTTTTTTTTTTTACCAGCATCCCAGGCTGTCTCTCTACAGAGCTTGTCCCTTTGCCCAAAGTCTCCCTCCCTTCTTCCCTGGTAGCACAGAAGCCAGCAAAAGCATATGACACACACTACACACATGTGCACACATATGTCCCGTGTGACCCACCTCGTGAACCCCTAGGACTCCCACACATAGACCACAGGGGAGCTGGCCCTGGTGGGACCCAAAGAAGGTTGCATGTCAGCACGGACCTCAAACCTAGCCCTCTCCCTGACCTTTGGCCTCCTCCTTCTCCCTTTCCTCCAAAGATCTGCTAAAAATGCAGACACAGAAATTAACAGTCAGCTTTGCTGCCTCAGTCATCAGTCCACATATACTTAGTCTGCACCTACGGATACGAGGCCCAGCACATGAATCACCAAGAGCAATGCAGGCGACATGGCGACGTCTAAGAGGAGATGTGGGGCCCACATAGGGGCGGGGCTGTGGGATGTGCTGGGTCAGAGCCTTGCTCCTCCTCTGCCCCCTCCTTGGCTGTGTGATCTTGCATCTGTCCCTGCGCCTATCTAGGTTTTAGTTGGCTCATCTAAGCAATAACTGTTGAAACGTACTTGGTGGTCTCTACCTTCTCGTCCAGCCCTCGCCTTCTGTGATTCTGTTGCTGTGATTCTGTTGAATTTGTTTCCTGGTTTCCCCCAAACCCTTTCGTTCTCTCTTTGAAATGAAGCATTATTGGTAAAAGCCCATATTGCAGTGCCTTTCATCTGCACCTGCTTAGGCAGTGTCTCCAGCCCCCGGCAAGGCCCTTCAAGCTATTTCAGGGGGTCCCCAGGGAGAGTCCCATATGTGCTAACAAATAAATCTGGTCAGCGATTGCCTGGCATCTGCCATTTTCCCCTTCTGGACGCCCTCTATGATGCGCATAGCTGATGCTCTGCTGTGTTCACTGGCGGGGGGATGTTGCCTCAGCAATTCCCGCAGTGCCCAGAGGCAAGCCACCTCCTGCCGGGCCCTGACATTTCCTCAGACCCACATGACCGCCAAGGGAGCTCTGTGGTGTTACTGTCCCCACCGTGCCCCACCAGACCCCAGGGCCCCTGAAGGGACTAGTTCTCACTCTGTGACTTACTCATCCTTCTGCCAGTGGTGAGTACGCTAGGGTCCAAAGGGACAACCCTGTGTGGGGCTCTGGAGCAAAGCAGGTAAAATGCACCCCTTTTCATTTATTTCTCTGCTGGGGTGCATGCAGCTTTGTCTCCCAATGGCATATGGAGTTTTGAGTGAGAGTTCTTTTATGTTTGTTTACCTTCTAGACATAAACTCATGAAAAGCTGGGCTGAGTTAAAATTGGAGTGTGAGGTATTGCATTGGACTCAGAATTATTCTACCTTATAATCAAGGATTTGGGCCAGCCAAGTGGCACGTTGGTTAAGAGTTGGCTTGGGATGCCAGGTCTGAGCAGCAGGACCCTGGTTCGAATCCCACATAAGGGCCAGTGACGCTGCGCCCTCTACAGCTAAGATGGTGAATAACAGCTCAACTTGGAGCTGGGCTGCTGTGAGTCGCCGGCGACAGCATAGGCTGCAGTGGGCTGCCATGAGCTGTGAGTGGCCGGCAGCCAGGGTGAGCTGCCAAGAGCCACTGTGAGTGGCTGTCCAGTGGTCAGCGACTGATCTGCCTCACCCGGGAAGAACGAAGCAGCGTCCTCCACAACTAGACTAAAGAACAAAGGGACAGCAACGTGTCTGTTCCCCTTCTCCAATTCCCCAACGCTGTTCCCCTCCCCCAATTCCCCAATAAAATCTTTAAAAAATAATAATAATCAAGGATTTGATTAAGGGAATGTTCTCATATAGAATTTGCTTAGGGACATAGGCATGTCTGCATTATATTCTAAACTGTATCCTTCATTCCTCATGGCTCCCAAGGGAGTGATGGTTACAGAGGACTGTGGTAAATGGAAAACAGGCATCATTTTACTCCAGTGCAGAACACTAGCAACCTGAGCTAGAGTACACAGCATGAGCCCCAAATCCAAAGGAAATGTTTTCTTCCTCCTATTCCAAACCTGAATCTTGAGATCTGACTACCTGCACAGATCAGGAGAGTGAGGTGATGGACCCAAGCACCTCGCATGGTACTTGGCATGTAGGAGACAGATAATCAGTCCATGTTTGTTGATTGAATGAGGGGCTGAATATAAGAAAGGTGAGAGAGAGATGGAGAGAGTTTGGCTCAAGACAGATCAAGTCTTCATCTTGTCAGACTAATGAGAACCTCTGGTTCTTTTCTCTTGGACTGTCTCTAATTCCAGATTTTCCTTTATAAGTGACTGATTTTTCAGCATATACACACATAGCATGCTCTCTCCTCCCCTAGTGATAGCACTGGGGAGGCATACTCTTGGTTTTTTCTTGCAACGTGTATAAGTAAGCCCAAGATTAGGAGCTGTGCTAATGATTTTAGTACTGACATCACCTACATGCAAACCCTATTAGCTTGTCTGGTGTAGCTGAAGCTTCTGTGCCTTTTAAGCTTAGGGATTAAGTGGGCAGAAGCCACAGGGAGATGGAATTCCACTCAACCATAAAGAAGTAATTTTTAAGATAAGGTAGGGGGTCCTTGGGGTAGTGAGTTCACCATTAAAGGAAGTATTCAACCAGAGGCTGGAAGGCTACTTGGTGAGCATGTTATATGGGAGATTCAAGGACCAAACAGGTATTAAATTGACCTCTAAAGCCTTTTCTAAATGTAGGAGTCTATGTTTCTTAGTTTTTAAAATATACTATTCCCACTATACGTATATAAGGAGACATTATTGAAACCCATGGGTTAGACTTTCTCCTTAAGCTCAATACAGGGATGGAAAGGATGAGGAAATTCTTTGTGGCCAGCGAGCCATCTAATGCCATCACTTATACCATGAAAAATGGGGCTAAGGGATTTTAGACCAGCATCTCCAGCTCAAGTGTGCTTTTTCATTTCTATGTCAACTTTCCAGTGGAGACCCCCTTCCTATCTTAATGACGTCTTCGTTGATGACCTTATCATTAGGAAGATGGACTTCTTTCACACTAGACTGCGAGGTTCACATTAGCAGGGATCATGTCTGTTTGATATAATGGTGCATCCTGAGCTCCTAGCATAGTGCTTGGCACGCAGTAGACAGATAATGAGTTCATTGAATCAACATATTGGTTGATTGAATACCAGGCCTCTCCATGGAAGTCAGAGTGCTGACTACTATGAATTCAAGGACAGAGGTCCACAAATCAATACCAGAGACAGGAGAAATACTTCCCACCACGTTGTAGTCCTTGACCTGAAATACCAGCTTCATCTTAAGACTGATCAGGGGCCCAGTTAGAGAAACGTAGGCATGTGCTTGAATAGCTGCTGATTCATTGGAACTCAAGGGCCCTATTGCGTTTGGTAACCATGTAAATAATAGATTAGAGCATTTGTTTTTGTGTGGCTGGATGGTAAAGGGCTAGTGTTCCCAAATAATGTGCATTTGAGAATATGAACTGCAGAGGAACTAGTTGTTCCTGGCTTGTTAGCTAAAGAGGACTATGCTGATAAGGCAAAGTTAGAGGGTTGTCTTCATTAAAAATCTCTTCATGACAACTTCTTTCACAATTGCCTTAAACTTGGCCAGCTCTCTTGCAAGCACATGTCTCTGATTCCCAAGGATAAGTTGAGAGAGTAGCAGTGATTGCATGTACTTCCTTCCAGGTAAATGGTGACAATCTAGACTATAACGCAGTAACTGTGTTTTAGGGATTTTCAATCTCAGGTCGGTCCTCCAAGCAGCTGGGCTATACTTTCACAGGTTCCAAACCACATGCCTTCTCTGGTTCCCCTCCATGGCTCTTACACCATTTTGCCCCTTTCTGAAAATGCTCCATTCTGTCATGTTTCTTTTTACAGTGGGTGACCTTAAATACCTCCCCGAGAAGATGAATTCCATAATGCTAGCTCCACAAATTGCCTCTCTTGATATCTACAAGCTTATCTCCTTCCATATAACTTTCCTCCTTCCTCCCTATCTCAGTGAAAGAGAAATTCTTTCTTCGGGTGAAGGGTAGTATCTTTGCCTGTCGTTCAATCCTGTCCTCCATCAGTCCCGTGTGAACCTCGTACTGCCAGTCATCCACTTTGTGGTCTTACCCTCAATCACCACCTCCGTAATGCGTGTTCTTTCTCTTCAGTATATAAACATGATCAATCCCACATTCCCCGAGAGCTACAGTCTGATTTCTTTCTTCTCCTTAATGGTCAATTTTCTTCAGAAGTAGACAGTGGTTTTCAACATTTTTGTCAGAGGCAGTTGATCAGAGCTCATTTTCTCCTCTGCCAATGTAATGCCCTCTCCTCTCCTACACATTCAAACTGCTCCTGCTACCTGGTAATAACCTCTGTGTTTCCAGGTCCTGTGAGTACTGCCTGCCCTTTTCGATTTCAGCCTCTTTGTGGCATTTTCCAGGGACCGTCTCCCTTGGTTTCTGGTTTCTGTGGCATTATTGTCTCCTGGTTTTCCTCCCGTCTGCCCAGAAGTCTTTCTTAACCAGGGATCCTCAAAATATGGTTTTGGAGATGATTCGCTTAATTCTCCCATGGAAAGTACAAAACTAGTACCATTATAGGTGTACAGCAGAGAAGCTCAATCGTTACACACAGTGGATGCCTTAGGGCAGTCAAGTTTAATTTTCTCCATGCCTGAGAAAAGAGTGGCATTATCTCTGCTTTCTTCATGGGTTTCTCTCTATTTTTCTTTCCTTCTCACTCTCATCCCTTTATTCTTCTAACCCTGAACAATCTCCCTGGGTGACCTTTTCTAAGCTGATGACAGGATCTATCAATTATAACCTGATGGCTCTGAAAACGAAATTCTAAACCATACCCCTGGGCTAAACGTCACCCTTGTAGACATTCCATTTGCCTGCTGGACAGCTCTTCTTAGACATCCCGTGGCTAACTCAAAGGCAACATTCAAAATAAGCTCATCATTTTTTCCCTGGACTTCCTGGTTCTCTCTTTTTTTTTTTTTTAAAGATTTTTATTGGGGAATTGGGGGGATGGGAACAGTGCTTGGGAATTGGGGGGAAGGGAACAGACAAGTTACTGTCCTTTTGTTCTTCAGTCTAGTTGTCGAGGACGTTGCTTTACTGGCCCAACTTGGCACCATCATTGCGCTCTTCCCGGGTGAGGCAGATCAGTCGCCGGCTTCTGGACGGCCGCTCACTCTAGCTGCTGGCCACTCACGCTGGCTGCTGGCTACATACGGTAGCCCATGGCAGCCCACTGCAGCAGGGGCTGCAGCCTACGCCGTCGCCGGTGACTCACAGCAGCCCAGCTCCAGGTTGAGCTGTTGTTCAGCATCTTAGCTGTGGAGGGCAGTGTCACTGGCCCTCATATGTGGGATCCAAGCCGGGGCCCTCTGGCGTCCCAAGCCAGCTCTTAACCATCGCGCCACTCGGCCGGTCCTTCCTGGTTCTCTTAAACAGTATCATCATACACCCAGATACCCAAGCCATATCTGGGAGTCATTTTAAACTCTCCTGTCTCACGTGTCCTTCCCTAATGTGTTTATTCATGAAATTCCCTAGCACTTGCTTCCCTGATATCTTGTGACTTAATATCTTACATAAATTTAATCCCTAGATTTCAACCTGGTAGAAGCTCCCCAAGGGTCTTATTTCAAAGTACACTTCCTTCCCCCCTCTTCCCCCCTCAGAACCACAGAGTGATTAACCTAATATTCAAATTTAACTGTGCTTCTCCCTGCTTAAATATTTTCAAGGTTCCCCACAACCCCACCAAAGCTTTAAATATCAGAAAGTATTTTGAACCCCTTATTTGGTAGGTAAGGTCCTCCATGATTGGGCTCGGCCCCATCGCTTCTCTCCTAGGCTTCCCACACAGCTGTTATTCCAAGCATTCCATATGCTCACCTATTGCCCACCCTTACCCTGGGTAATATTTATTTATTTATATTTATATTTAAATTTTTTCCAGCTTTATTGAGATATAATTGACATTTAACATTGTGTAAGTTTACAGTGTATACTATGATGATTCGATATATGTGTATATTGTGAAATGATTGCCACAGTAAAATTAGTTAACACATCCATCACCTGACATAGTTACAGAGTGTGTGTGTGTGTGTGTGTGTGTGTGTGTGTGTGTGTGTGTGTGTGTGTATGGAGAACTTCTAATCTCTATTTTCTTGGTAACTTTCAAATATACGATACAGGATTGTGAACTATAGTCACCATGCTGTGCGTCCCATCCCCAGAGTCTATTCATCTTGTGACTGGAAGTTTGTATCCTTCCACCACCCTCACTCATTCCTCCCACCCTCAGTCACAGGCAGCCACCAATTTACTCTGTTTCTATGAGTTTAGTTTTTTTTACAAGACCGGTGCTCTAACCACTGAGTTTAGTTTTTTTAGATTCCACATATAAGTGAGGTCATCCAGTACTTTTCTTTCTCTGTCTGATTTATTTCACTTAGTGTAATGCTCCGTAGATTTATTCGTGTTGTTGCAATGATAGGAGTTCCTTCTTTTTTTTATGGCGCATATGCATCTTCTTTATGTATTCATCTGGTGATGGACACCTAGGTTGTTTCCATGTCTTGGCTATTGTAAATAACGCTGCAGTGAACACGGGGGGTGCAGGTATCTCTTTGAGGTAGTGATTTCATTTCCTTTGGATCTACACCCAAAAGTGGGATTGCTGGGTCATATGGTAGTTCTATGTTCACATTTTTGAGGAACCCCCATACTGTCTTCCAAAGTGGCTGCACCAATTTGCATTCCCACCAACACTGCACAAGGGTTCCGTTTCTCCACACCCTCGCCAGCCTGTAGCTTTATTGTGGTGTCTTTGTCTGACTGTGGTATCAGGGCACTGCTGGCCTTATAAAATGAGTTTAAGCATGTCCTGGGGGTTTCTGTAAAATCTTTCCCTCCCAGGGAGAAGATAAGAGCTGTGGTTTGTGTGTGCTCCGTGTTGGGGGGTTAGGGGGGGTTATGGCATTGACTAGCTCAAACTGCCTCCTGTGTTCTCACCAAGGAGGCTGGATGATGCTGGACTCATCAGAGCTCCAGGACCAGTGAGCAGGTCCTAATTCTTTGTGCAGCCTTGGAGAAGTTGGGATGTAATGCATGACTCAACTCTGTCCTTCCCCTGGAGGGAGCTGAGAGCTGGGATTTTTCATCCACTCACTCTATGCTAAGTGGGGGTGGGAGTCCCCCAGGGAAGGAATCAGTGGCACCTCAGAGCCCAAGCTGTAGCCTCCCCCTCCCCCAGGCAGCTAGACCGTGCTAGACCCGCGAGAGCACTAAGGACTGGCAGGACACAAGCCAGTCCTCTGGGGAACCCCTATGAAAAAGTTGGGGTGTTGAACACATGAGCCAACCACTTCCTGTCCTGAATAAAGCTGGGAGCTAGGAGATCTCTACCTGATCCTATGGTGCTGGGCCGGGCAGGGAGGATGTCCTGAATCTCTCTACTGGCTTCGGTGAGTCTGGTTTCTCACTATCCTGGAGTGCAGAAGCCTTTAAATTAGTTTCTGACTTCTCACTAAGGGAATTTGTCCATGAATTGTTGCTGAATTGGTGTATTGGGGTGGGGAGGGCTTCCTACCTCACCATTTGTGGATGTCACTCTCCACCTGTCCACTCTGCTTGCTCCCCCAAGCTCCTGCTCCCCATAATTACTTGAGGTTCTTCTCTAGGTTTTCACCTCACTCAGATACACACTATGATCATAGCATATGACACACTGTAGTTTCTGACTGACTGATTGGCTTCCCCAGTCAGACTGAACTCATTAGGAGCAGGGACAAATGCTAACTTGATTTCTTCTTCCATATCTGGGGCTTAACTACAAAGAAAATGCTAAACAAATGCTTATCTGATGCACATTAAGTCTTTAGTATAATTTTCACAGGCAGGGCGGTGGATTGATTATTTTAACTATTGGTTAAGAGGGAAGTCTTAGATTGAGAATCAGATACCTGGGATTCCATCCCAGCCTACCACCAACAAGTGATCTATCCTTGGGTAACTCACTTAACGTGTTTTGGCCTCACTTTCCTCATCCCTGAAGCAGGAATAATACTGAGTACGTTCTGAGGGTTTATCACATGAAATAAAGAACATAAAAGGGGCTACGGGAATGCAAGGGATTATTCATTTGTTTCCACATTTTGAAGGTTTAACTTCTCTTCTAACTCCTCCGTACAGGGTAAAAGCGTGGTGAACCTTGATAACACCTCTCTGTTCAAGTTTTTTATACCTTGGTAATAACGTTCAAAGCCACATCTGTGACTTTTATTTTCTAGAGTTAAAAGAATAAGGAAGCTACATATCTTGCCAGGAAACAGCATCTGATATTGTTCCATTGTCCCCCAGAAACCACAGCAGAGGAAAAGGTGACATTCATTTGTATAGTGCAGACTAGTTCATTCATTCCATAACCTTCATTGAGAAACGGTGTAGAATCAGACACTGAGCAGGGCCATGAGGGATGTGGAGAAGCAGCAGTGGATGTGAACTATGCCCTCCAGACAGTTTCAGTCTTGGAAGGAGGTATACTACATGTCACTTTGCACTTTGTATTGTTGGTATTTATGCCTAAATCACAAAAGAGGTGTAGGTCAAAGGCTAGAGGGATCCTGGGAAGACATTGGCCTTAAGAGATGGGCATGACATGGAAATTAACAGGGTGGATAGTGGGAAAGAATTCCCCAACCATGGCATCAACCTCACCTGTGGAGTTTCAGGAATAGGTCAGATGGACTCAAGTGGAGGTAGTCAGAGAGGCCTATCAAAGACAAGTAGAAATAGTAAATTCGAAGTTTTAGGCTTAAAACTTGGATAAAATAGATACAAGAGGGGGTGTGTCTTGTAGTTCTCAGTTGTTGAAATTTTCCTCATCAGGGGAGCGAGAGATTGAATAATACCTGAGAGGAAAGCCCAGTATTTGCTCTCCAACTTCTGCTGGTGTCATTCTGAACCCTTCCTATTTGACCTGACTTTCAATTTCATAACCCCCATTGTGGAGCTGCTGGGTGAACTTAATAACACTTACCTCTCAGGGGTGTCATGGAGTATAAATGAATACATCGTAGGCAGAGCATTAATTGGGTTCTTCAGGTAAAAGGTGCTCAGTAAGTGAAAATGCTAATGCTGTTATGCGTTTTCCCCCTTCCCTGTCATCCTGGGAAGCAGAAATGATGTTTACACAGCCATGCAAAACTATCTTCTTCAGCACTCTATCCTTATGGGAGGGTAAAAATATGCACAGTAATAACAATCAAGCTGGGTTTGAAGCATTGAGATGCAGGGCCTGCCCACTGGATGGTTCCCTGGGGTAGAGAACTTGCAAACCATATTTTAATCTTCATCAACAGAAGAAGGCGTCTCCTAAAAGAACAGTCTTAAAAGGTAACAAAGTATTTTTTTTCTTGCAGATTGACATCACAGACCAGCCTGTAGCACTAATTTTGTTTGTTTCTTGGTGGTTTATTATAAATCAAAGCAGACACAACTTTTTTTTTTTAATTTGGCACTTATGTGGCCCTGCTAGAGTCTATCTACCTTCCATTTTCATATGGCAACTGTCCAGTCATCTACAGAGATAGGAAACAACTCATTTCCATCAGGGAAGACGGTTAGGACACAGTGCTCCATGGGTCTCTTGCATTTCTGCCTATTTTCTGAGGGAGAGGCACTGACAGCTTTGTTCAGGACTTTCTTTTTAAGGATGTCTATAGAGCAAACCGCTTTGGAAGACAGAGATAGCATCCCCTTCTAGGGCAGGGGGGAAGACTTCTTCCTGACCAGGACAATGAAGATAACACACTCTGGGGCAAACATTGGGCAGATTGACTAGTACCCGCCCCCCCCCTTTCTAAGATTGAAGGTTTCCTAAGTTTTGGGTTCCTCAACTAGTTTGCAAACGCATTGTGTTGGATGCATGCCCCACAAGACCTGAGGGGCCAGGGAAACTGAGGCAAATATGCAACTCCTGCTGCCAGTTGTGCTTTGAGTAATGAAGCCCTTTGTCTCCAACCCANAAGCTAGCCACCACTAGGCATTCTGCTTTAGCGCCATGGGTCCCGTACCACTCGCAATGCACTCACTCTCTCCATTCACTTCTGTTTAGGGGTCTTTTTCAGGGTACTGTAAGCCCCTTGTGTCTGGCATCATGTCCAGAGTATCTCCCTTCCCTCCATCCATGTGTCCTAATGCTGAGCACACAGCGGCCACCCAAGAAATGCTTACACTGTCATAGCCTTAGGGAAGGTGTCTGAGTAAAGTGTGCTTGACTTGTGTGTGCTTGGGACTGAGGAAGCCCTGATTTCACATCCTGGCCCCCCCACTCCTCCAGTCACAGGATGAACTTTCTAGGATTTTGTTTTCTCACATCAATAGATTAGATGACAATACCTAGTTTTAAAGTTTTGTGACCATGTAGGCTTGCTGTGTCAGGATAGGCAGGGGCAGGGCTGGGTGTACGATGGTGGTAGATAATTGGTGGGCGCTCAGACTGTTACAGCTAATTGTATTGGGAGAGCCGTGATCTCTCATGGTTCTCTCTTAGACACTTCCTTATTTGGACTAGAACTCCGGGACTTTGGGATGCTGGTCCTCATTTTGTCACTTTATTAACTATTATTAACTAAAACCCCACTAATTTTGGGCCTTTCGGTGAACTCCCTTGATTTTCTTTGCGGGGGGGTGTCTCTGTGTCATCATTTGTTAATAAGTGCTGAGAATTCTTCCTTCTGTCTCCCTGGATTTTTGTTAGAAAATTTCACACACAAGAAAACATGTGAACGTGTTTTACGAATATGAGGGTCCATGGGGAGGTCTGGGTTTGCGGACGAGCGCCCTCTCCGGCCAGCCGAGTGACCCCCAGCACGTGAGCCCCTTTCCTCGCCCCCACCCGTCACTCCAGGTTGTTTTGAAACGCAAAAGGGGCATCAAATGTGAAAGTAGGCTATAACCTTTAAAATATTAAATTCACGTGAGGAACAGTTATGTCATTATTTGCAAAAACATTAGATGCTGTATAATACCAGCGACATTAATCACATCATCCCTCAAAGGAAAATGACGTCACGAAGATCACTAAACTGTTCCAAGATCCATGTGGACGGATTCCGTCCTGGGAGGAGAGGGGTTCAGGAGGACCTCACATTGGCGCCATCATTGTATGGAGGGAAAGCTACAGTGGTATCTCCCCCCTTCATTCACAGTCTACGTTGCCAGACTCAAGTCCCCAAAGCTCGGCTTTGACCACATCCCTCTCTCACTCCAAAGTAGCTAATGGTTCCCCGTGGCCAGAATGAATGATAAGCTCCTTAGCCAAAATAAATGCTTTCTAAAGTCAGGCTTTCGTGCCTGTCTCCAGCCCTCAACTTTTACTGTTCCTCTTTTAGCGCGCCATCCTCTCATCCAGCCAAATCATCCATGGTGCTCACGGTCTGCCATTTTCTGCTTCGTATCTTGGCTCATGTTTCTTTTCCCTGAAGTATTCGTTTCACTCTTCATGTCTGACTTCGTGATTCTATCACCTTTCCATCCATGCTTACCCACTAACTTCCTCTCATTTTTCACCCCGACCGACACTATGATTCCACGCTCACCAGTATTTATCTTACCTTCAGTTAAGGGCAAAGAGCACATTGTGCTCATCTTTGCATAACTTCCCCTGGCTCGTTAGTGTCTTTTAAACAGACACCTAATAAATACGAGTTGAGTTATACCTGTTGGATAGATGACTCTCCTGCAGTCAGGGAGGTGAAGAGGTTTGTTCAAGGCTACACGGCGAGGTAGGGAGCAAATGCTTGGACCGGAATCTCAGCATCCTGATTCCAAGCCAAGTGTATGTATGATACCAGGATTGTTTCACTTCTTAAGAAGCCTGATTTTGGCATTATATGCTGTAAGGAGCTGGCAGTTATACGCTAGAGGGGAAGAGGTTTGTTACAGAGATCAAGCACTCAAATCTAATCAAGAATGTTGCTTCATAACAAAGCTATCAAATATTATTTACTTTAATTCTCCCTGTAAGTTAACAAAAGGAAACCAATGGTGTGACAGTAAGTATGGACAACTGATGCGGGAGAGAGCTGCCCGTGGCGGGTAGCCAGGCTCCTGGGGAAATGAAACCCTCCCTCTGCCCTACTGGCCTATTGGAGATGAGAACGGAGCAGCTGAAAACTGCCTGGTGGCAAATCTGGTTGCTGGGTGCTGGCGTCCTGGGCTGTTTAGGAGAAGGGGATGGGGGATGATTCCATCATGCCGTTCTGCAGGAAGAGAGAAGGGTGGCCTTTCCTGGCGCTCTGACTTCCCTGGGAGGTGAAGTCTGCCTGACTCGCGGTTAGTCCTTCCTCACTGTGGGGTGTCCCCAGTGGACAGGTGAACAGATAGTTCTCCCGAAGCGCAACATTCCTGATGTTACACATCCTCACTGGATGTTCGTCACAAGTAGATCCACCGACAGAGGGGCAAAAGACATGTGGGCTGGTCTTGCCACGGCCCCGCCCCTTACTGATGGGGAAACTGAGGTCCGGAGAGGTCTCTTGACTCCCACGCCTTCTCCTCTCCCACTCCAAGGCCATGGGCTGTAGGGTGACCTTGAAAAGAGAAGGTAACATTGTTTTGGGCAACTGTGGATAGAGAAACTTGACAGAAATACTCCTGGAATCCAGGGAGTGTGTGATGCAGGTGAATATACCCCTTGCTAAGAGGAGTGCGGTGTGTTCCCAGAAGAGCAAAGACAAAGAAATAGAACTTAAAACAAAGGTAATTCATAGAAACCGTCACCTAGATAGGACACGTTGTTTTTTTCTTTTCTTTTTTTTAGACCAAATTAAGAAGCACTTCTTGCTGCTCTCCACACAAAAAGCTGTAAAGGGGCAACAGGGTGAACATGAGGAGTGACTTTGCGAACTTATAAAAAGTTAAGCCAAGTTCCGCGCAGGATTCGGTTTATTAGGGATAGTCTGGGGGAGCTTTGATCCGTGCCTGGAATCACAATGGGTGCTGTGGAATCTCTGCCATTAAAATTTGAAGGTAGATAAACAGTAAATATTTCCAGGGATAATTACTTAGCGCTGGGCAGACCTCAGAGTGTTGGAAGTTCCAACTTGTGTTGGCTCAGTGCCATAGATCCGGGGTATTTATCTAAAGCTTATCCAAATCATCTGGGCAGCAGAGGTAGGTGCAATTTGACAAGCTTTATTCACACAGTTATGTTTGAGAGGTTTAATAATAACAGAGAAATCCTTCCCTAAGGAGACATTTTTTATTATTCCTCCGATGCCACCACTGGCAGAACCACTCCTGCCTACCCTCTTTGGCCACCCAATCAGCCCTCATTTACAAATCCCTACCAAATCAGCAAAGCCTGGCTGGCAAGATGAAAATCTTCCTTAGAATTTGTTTTCTGGAAGGTTCTGTTATCTACTGGAATTTTTGAACAACGGAGCCAGGGCCATGGCTGTTTGTTGTTGAGTCTTTCAAATCTGGGTTGTCTTTAAAAAGGCTCTTATATTCTTCTTGAAGAGGAAAAGATTTCTGCCTGCTCAGAAGCCCTGGGTTCAGACCCCAGTTATATCACCATCTTTTGGGGGCTTAACCCTGAACAAGTCACTTTCGAACCCGCGCCTTAGCTTTCTCATCCACAAAATAAGGAAACAGATCAGATGACCATTGAGATATTCTCCAGTTCTAAAATATATGATGCCCCTGCCAGAGCTGGAAGGGGTGTTAGATGCGTTCCAGTTCACTTTGCAGTTAGGGAAGTGGACTGATTGGAACAGTCATGTCACCTGTTTGGGTATCAGGCTTATCAAGGTGAAAAGAAATGTGCATGTAAGATGGTTACATTACCATTCAGGACAATAAATTGTGCATCTTCTAAACGTGTGGTCCAAAAGCAAAATAGAACTTCAGGATTAAACATTTCTGGAAGGCTCCATGGGGGAGAAATGGGACGTGCTAGAAGAAAGGGAAGGATGGTGGGCTGGACAGCATCAGCGCAGGCACAGAACGAGGGATGTGGCAGAACCGTCTGAGCCAGGATGGACACCATGGCAGCGTGTCCCTAGGTACTGGCTGTCTTCCCCACGGTCCTCCCACCATGATTTTAGGTGGCACATGGACTTGGGATTCAGTAGTGTGGAGTGTATTGTGAGAAAGTTATTTCCTTCTCAATTCTTCTGTAATACATTTGATTGTGTCAGGGGAAAAGACTTCTTATGTTTGTGCAAATATATTTTTAAGACCCTCTGTAATTCCCTCCCCCCTCCTTTTTTTTTAAACCAAAGGAAGAGTAAATCTTAGGCTCAGAAACATCATCAAATAACAGCATATCTTAAATTTAATAACTTTGTCTTATTCTTGTATTTATTTTGAGGTTTCCTTCTACTTATGCCAGGTGATGCAGTTTTTCTTTTTTTTTTTTAAAGATTTTTATTGGGAAATTGGGGGGATGGGAACAGTGCTGGGGAATTGGGGAAAGGGGAACAGACAAGTTGCTGTCGTTTTTTTTTTTTTTGTTCTTCAATCTAGTTGTGGAGGATGTTGCTTCACTGGCCCAAGTTGGCACCATCATTGCGCTCTTCTCTGGAGAGGCAGATCAGTCGCCGGCTTCTGGACAGCCGCTCACTGCGGCTGCTGGCCGCTCACGCTGGCTGCTGGCCGCTCATGGCAATCTACTGCCACAGGGACTGCAGCCCACGCCGTCGCCGGCGACTCATGGCAGCCCAGCTCCAGGTTGAGCTGTTGTTCAGCATCTTAGCTGTGGAGGGCAGTGTCACTGGCCCTCATATGTGGGATCCGAACCGGGGCCCTCTGGCATCCCAAGCGAGTTCTTAACCATCGCGCCACTCGGCCGGCCCTGCAGTTTTTCCATTGATGTAATGATGTGAAGTTTCCTTTTAAAATGATTTTAAATGGAGATGTATTATTTTAAATTAAAATACTAAGTAAATAACAGTGCAGGTGGTATTGGGGTCCAGAAAAATCCAGCATGTGATGTGGGAATGGTCACATTTGGGAAACCCTGAGGTGTTTGTAAAAAGCCTGGGGTCTTAGAGTGAGTTGTGTCTCTGCTATTTACTGACTTTATAACCTGGAGCCTGATCTTCAGGGTTCCGTGGAGGGAGAAGGATGAAGAAGGATAATGACGGCTTCAGGAAAGCATTTGCAGGATTACCATGAAGTGAACACAGCCCGCTTCATTTAGTGCCTGTCCTGGCCATAAACTCTGTCCCTTCAGAAGTAGGTGTTTCTCCATAACCATAGGCCCACCCCACCCCATCTTCAGGTCTAGGCTGTTTTTATTCTGCCTTATTTCGTGCTGTTAGTGCTTCAGTGAGCCCCCTCCATTGTATGGAGGGAAAGCTACAGTGGTATGGTGGACAGAATGTTGAACTTGAACCTGGGAGAACAAACTTTGAACGCAGGAACGAGCCCTTACTATTGACAATTGGGAAAAGTTATTTAACCTGTCTAACCTTTAACATCAATATTAATAAAATGGAGATGATTGCATCGACTCTCCAGGATTATTGTGAGAATGGTCATCAGTGCACCAGGACATTTCCTGGCACACAATAGGTCTTCAATAAGTGGCTGTCATCTTTCCTCAAGCCTATGTCATGTAGAACCTATCAGCATGTTTCTTTGGAATATTTGTCTATTTCATTAATGCTGTGATATCAGAAGAGGTAGAAGCTTCTCTTTAGACAGCTAAATTTCTCAAGAGCAAACTGCAGAATGTTAAAAAATGTTCAGCACGACTGGGCAAAAGGGCATTTCAACAAACAGTTCAGCAACCCAGCCTGGCAGATTCTTGATATTGGCGTGATCTTGACTCTACAATTTCTCCCTTCTGACTCCTGACCTATAGAAAAGAAAACCCATAGAGACATCTAAATCTAGCTTTATCTTATGTGCCATATGCAACAATCTCACTTTCTAGATTGATTGCATATTCTCAGGCCTCTTTTAGTTACGAGCGATAGAAATGGGACGCAGTAGGATTAAGTGAGACAGAGAACTTTTCAACCCATCTAAGTTGAAAATGGGAGGTGACTGATTGACGTGACTGGAAAATCTGAGGGCTGGTGGCTTCAGGCACAGCTGGACCCAGGTGCTCCGCAATATTATCAGGACTGATGAGTGATGCCAATGTAACCTTACCCTTTCATCATTGGCGCAGAATGAAAGATACTGTAATAGACATATGAGATATTAGGGTGTCGGCAACTCTTGTGATCATCCACTGTGTGGCCGTCATCATTCCTAATAGATGGCACTGACTGGACACTCACTATGTCAAGAGCTGGTTAGAGATTTTAGGTGGTTTATACTGTGAAGGAGAAGCTGAAACTAAAACCTCACAGAAACGTCAGAGTGCCAAAGTACAGACCCATGTTTATAAGAACCATAAAATGCTGTGATGTTAGGGCTGAAAATGCCAAAGAGAACCAAGCCTTCCTCTGGGTTTTATGGGCAAAAAAGTGGAAGCTCAGAGACGTTAAATGACTTTTCCAAAATTATACAGAAATTCAGAGACACATCTGGTGTTATAAGTCAGCTTTCCTGGGTCCCGTTTGAGTATGCTTTTTCTTCCATGCCTCATTTCTGGGTGGCTTGGTCTCTAGCTCCTGAATCTGCCTGTCTCTCTCATTTCACCTAAATGCATCTGCTAAGGGTTTAGATTCCACTGGAGACCTCTTGCCTGGCCTCAAGTGGACCTCTGCCCTGGGGCACCAGCCAAGGCAAGACATGAGTACTCAGCTAAGCAGGGCAGTGAGAACAGGAAAGACCCAGGCAGAGGGAGAGCTGGAGGCTCGAGGTGCTCTCCAAGGTTCTGAGACCTCTACCACCTGAGGCCACGTGGACTGCTTTGCTGAGATGGTTCTGGCTTATGCATCCTGTGCTTGCTTAAGTATCACACTTCCTGCTTACACTCTCAAAAGTGGTCTGCCTTAAATGGCAACCCTATTACAAGCCCATCTACTGCGACTGTACATCTGGACCCTGGCTCCTCTTTGCAAAACTCTTAGTGGTCTAGACTCCCAGAGGTTTGCTTCTGTCTTCTTTTCAACTCCTGGCACCAGGATTTGGAGGTTGATCTTTTAGGGATCACCTTACCCATTCTTTTCAATTATAACAGAGGAAACAAAGGCTCGAGACACCAAATGACTGGCACAGGATCACTGGTGTAAGGCATAGACCTTCAATCACTCATTCATTAACCTTCCTGCTGGATCGTGCTACCTGTTCATACCTGAGACCTTGATGACTTCTGTCCGATCTTGGGCCTGCCTCATGTTTTGCTGTTTTCTGTGTAGTGTCTAGAAAGGACCATCTGACTATGTGTCTCCTGTGACCCTTTGTCATCACTGTAATTCTTAGATCTCTGGATCTGTGGCTGCCAGCTCACACATGGCTGCTATTTTGGAAGCAATGCCAGTAGACTCCGATGTTCCAGCAGGTGACGTAGTGGCAAGTTCGTGCCTGCAATTTACAGTGGAGTCACATCATATGTGCGGTTAAGTTCTAAAGTCAACATATAAGTAGAACATTCTGCATAATGAAAATTACCGTAGGAAATACTTTCAATTGTCTATAAAGTTCAAAATAATTCTATCTCTCCTTATGAATGACAAAGCCAGTTTGTCCTTGAGCCTTAGAACAGATGGCTATTTCTTTGGTTAAGCCCCACGTGAAATGCTTGCCCCGTGTTTAGAAACTAATTAATACCCAAATAATACCATCTTTAAGCAGAACAGCCACAGTCATTTTGCTCAGATGCCCATGCTCAGAGAGAGACGTGGGGACAGACACTGCCTCGGGGACCAGCAGGTCGGTGTCACTCACCCCACCTCACACAGGGGCACACTCTTGTTGGAGGAAATGGCAGAGGTCCTCTCAACTGTTTAAATTCTCTCTTTCCCTGCTGAGTGCATGCCAATGAATTAGTGCCTATGAAATATGCACGCTGCACAAAGCTACTGTACAGGACAGGTAGTGAGGCAAGTGTAAGTCCCCTAGGGTCCCATAGCACATTTTGATGAGTGAGGTTAATGCCTGAGAAGCTAGCCACCACTAGGCATTCTGCTTTAGCGCCATGGGTCCCGTACCACTCGCAATGCACTCACTCTCTCCATTCACTTCTGTTTAGGGGTCTTTTTCAGGGTACTGTAAGCCCCTTGTGTCTGGCATCGTGTCCAGAGTATCTCCCTTCCCTCCATCCATGTGTCCTAATGCTGAGCACACAGCGGCCACCCAAGAAATGCTTACACTGTCATAGCCTTAGGGAAGGTGTCTGAGTAAAGTGTGCTTGACTTGTGTGTGCTTGGGACTGAGGAAGCCCTGATTTCACATCCTGGCCCCCCCACTCCTCCAGTCACAGGATGAACTTTCTAGGATTTTGTTTTCTCACATCAATAGATTAGATGACAATACCTAGTTTTAAAGTTTTGTGACCATGTAGGCTTGCTGTGTCAGGATAGGCAGGGGCAGGGCTGGGTGTACGATGGTGGTAGATAATTGGTGGGCGCTCAGACTGTTACAGCTAATTGTATTGGGAGAGCCGTGATCTCTCATGGTTCTCTCTTAGACACTTCCTTATTTGGACTAGAACTCCGGGACTTTGGGATGCTGGTCCTCATTTTGTCACTTTATTAACTATTATTAACTAAAACCCCACTAATTTTGGGCCTTTCGGTGAACTCCCTTGATTTTTTTTGCGGGGGGGTGTCTCTGTGTCATCATTTGTTAATAAGTGCTGAGAATTCTTCCTTCTGTCTCCCTGGATTTTTGTTAGAAAATTTCACACACAAGAAAACATGTGAACGTGTTTTACGAATATGAGGGTCCATGGGGAGGTCTGGGTTTGCGGACGAGCGCCCTCTCCGGCCAGCCGAGTGACCCCCAGCACGTGAGCCCCTTTCCTCGCCCCCACCCGTCACTCCAGGTTGTTTTGAAACGCAAAAGGGGCATCAAATGTGAAAGTAGGCTATAACCTTTAAAATATTAAATTCACGTGAGGAACAGTTATGTCATTATTTGCAAAAACATTAGATGCTGTATAATACCAGCGACATTAATCACATCATCCCTCAAAAGAAAATGACGTCACGAAGATCACTAAACTGTTCCAAGATCCATGTGGACGGATTCCGTCCTGGGAGGAGAGGGGTTCAGGAGGACCTCACATTGGCGCCATCCAGTCTCCCTGGGTTAGGAGTGATGTGTTCATTTTTGTCTGGTTTTGTTTTCCAAGGACGCGGCAGCGGGTCTAATTAATGCCATCAAAAGCATGACATTTAATTAACCAAATCACATGTTGAGCCTAATGATAACATATTTTAGTACCCGGCGGGCGGCGATGGTCTCTCGGGCCATTTCTAAGGAGGCCTATGATTTGATAAAGAGAAGCCCTTCTCAACAAAATCAGAGATTCCCCTGAGAGTAGCCAGAGAAGTTCCCAGCAAGAGTGCGGGCCAGGCACATTCTGTTATCTCCTGAGCCCTGCTTGGAGAGACACAGGAACAAAGAGGAGGGATGGCAGGGGCGAGTGGGGCTGCGGAACGGACTCTTCATCTTTTAAAAAGGTTTGCTGGAAACCCAGAGGCATACAAGGACGACCTTAAGTTTCCCAATCGCCTGTCCTGTGCCCTGGTTCATAGATTCCAGTCCCCACTGGCAAACGGAGCACGGAAAACAAAGCAGGACAGACAAGGACCACACAGGGGGCTGGCTGTCTGAAGCCAGATAGTTAGCAGTCCCTCCAAGCAGTCAAGTATGTGGACGCGGGTGCCCTCTGCTGGACACCGGAGAGTCTACAGCGATGCTTATCTGGGCGCTCACCCAGCGGGAGTTGAGCCCTCTGAGTCCAATTCCCATGGTCTCCGCAGTCACAGTAGAGCCCACCAAGTTGTTCCAAAGAAACTGATCATTCGGTGCCTTGGTTTATGCACACCTCTCTCCTTTGTCACCCTATTTCCATTATGTTCACTAAGACATATCACTTTAAACTCCACCATGCAATTCTTTTTTTTTTTTCTTTTGGCTCTTTTGTAATAAATCTGGATGAAATGACTTGTATATGACATCACAAACTGCACCAAGCTGGCTCATCTAATTGAAATACTCATTTCAGAGAAGACACAAATAGAGGCTTGGAGAGGTGATGTGACCTGTCTAACGTGACCCAGCCCATCAGTGACAAGATGGCCTGATTCCCATGTCACCCTCTTTTCCTTGATATGCTCTCTCCCACTCTGGACTCCCAAGATGTGTGGGTGACCTAGATTTCCACTTGCACAGACCCTCAAAGGAAGACAGCATAGCCTAGTGGTGGGGACACAGGCTCCTGAGACAGGTCCTGGGTTGGAATCTTTGCTTTCCCTGTGTTAGCTGTGTGACATTGGGAGTGTTTGTTGACCTCTCTGTGTCTCAGTGTTCTCATAGGGTGGTGTTGAGGGTTAAGTAATTTAAAGCAGTGCAGCATTCACTCTAGTGCTTGGCACATAGTAGGTATTCAATAAATGTCATTTGTCATTACTTCTATGATTGCATGGTAGTATTGGTTGGAAGATACTATCAGTGGTTTTTATAATAGAGCTACTAGAAAGTGTGCCAAGGAATTGCCTACATTGTTTTTTTGTTTGTTTGTTTTGCATTAAACATGAAGACCAGCCTCCCTGCAAATGGAGGAATGTTCTAGGCAGAGTGAGCAACCTGGGAGGCGGGAGAGTTTAGGGAAAATATTTGTATGACTGATACTCCTTGAAGGAGTCATGTAGTTGAGGATGAGACTGGAAAGGTAGGTTGGTGCTGAAAGATGGGTGGCCTTGAACACCGGCTTGGCTTTCTTCTGCATACAGTGGGGAGTCACGGCTGATTCTTGCATCGGGCAGTTTTCCATTTCTCTTGGATGACTTGTTTTTCCTGCTCCTGTGACGTGAGAGCTGCTGTCAAGAGGCCAAATGACTGCTGCCCCCGTCACGCGTGCACGTGCCCACATGCACATGAACACACCCACTGTGGGCTATTAGGAGTTCCGACCACCCGGAGGTCATCTCCAGGGAGCCTGGTGTCACTGGCAGCCACGTCAGAGTGTAGAGCAAGGTGGGCCTTCACGGTCGGCCAGTGGGGGCTTGTCACTTCTAGACAGAGTGCCTGGTCCCTTGCATGGACATCTCTGGTGTGGGTGCAGAGACACTGAAGACAGGCAGAGGGGAAAGAAAGGGGGATGTGAGGCTGTCTACATAGAGAGAGGAGAGAGAGATCTCTTTCTGCAACCGCTTTCAGGGTTGTCCCCAGGGAGAGGGCAGCCATTTTCGCAAAGGCTGCCCGCACCTCCTCAGGGTGCACTTCACCTCCTGTTGCTGGGTCCACGTGACCGCAGTCCATGCCTTTCTCCTGCTCTGGCTTGGCACTTCCATTTCCTGGATATTTGCCAGATTTGCCAGTTTTTGTTTGCTAGGGTGAACAGGAGATGTGGCCGAGAGAAAGGAAACAGGTAGAATTCTGATGAATGTTACAAATGGAATTTGCAGCTCAGTGGAGTTTGGCCTTTGGGTGCTGCAGCCCTCATGGCCCCCAGGACAGACAGTGATACAAGCTGGCAGGGCCTCCGGTGACCCTATTGGCTAGAGGTAGTAGACTGGCAGGCCGCCTGCAGGGTACTTGTGGATGGATTTGGTTTGGCACCAGAGTGGTTTTTTTTTTCCAGTATTAGAATGAGATGGCAAGATTTTGATATTGGATGTTTTCATATAAAAATATGACTTCTTGCTGCTCTTGAAAACCAGGCCATTTGATGACACTAGTCTGCATTTGCCTGCCCTTGGCAGGAACCTATAAATAACAGTAGACCCTGCCCTGCTTTAAACAGGCAAGGGTTCTCCAGTTCCCTACTCTCCCCACCTGGCCCCTTGATCTACTAACTTGACAAGCCTGACCCTGTCACCATGGTTTGTGACCCCCCGATCTGGGCCAACTCCTCCATTTTAGAAGTAAGAAGCCCTGAGGTTCAGAGAGGGTGCGTGATTTAACCAAGGTCACCAGCCTCCTCCATGGACAGAGTGGGCTCCATGTACATGGTGTGATTTGAGGGATGGTAGGAAAAAACTTACCTTCTTTCCCACTTCCCAGTGAAAAATTGACCTCCTACCCCCGCCACCTGTTCCATAACAGTTCACAATGGGTCCAAGAAAGAGAAGCATTTGGCCATATTATATTTCTGGCCTCCTTCAAATGAGTCATAAAGTCACCCTCACTCTGCCCCTCCGGCTCGCAGGTAGGCTTCACAATTGGGGACAGTGTCACCATGGGGAATGGCGTCACGGAGCCACCCCTGGGAACTAAGCAGTGCAGCCAAAGGCCCAGAGTTTTCAGCTCCAGCGCTAGTTCAAGCTCACAAGGCCTCCAGCGGAGTCTCCTCATCTGGCAAGGGGTGGGGGTCATAGCCTCTGGAGGTTGTTGGGAAAATTACAAGAAGTAAGGTATCGACTGTGCTTAGCACAGCAGGACTCGCACTGGCAAAAAAGAACACTCAGGGTTAGAAGTTATTATTCTAGAGAGGCTCGGAGCCGAGGAGCCCCAAGACATCATATTGTCTAACTGACTCGTTTTTATGGTTAAAGCTATAACATGTGCTCATGGTAAAAACCAAAGAGTGGAGAAGGAAATAAAGTAAATTGTGAGAGGCTGTCTCTCTATCTCCTTCTCCAGATCGGTCTCATTTCCCCAGAGGAAACCGCTGTTGCGCTAGTGTCTGGTGTGTCCTTCCAGGAATTTTATTTGCATACACATCATAAATAACTCGCATCCTATATTTTGACACAGATGTAATCAGACGATTCATGCTGCTGTGATACTTGCATTTTTATTTAACAATATGTAGTAGGTCTCTTTTCATGTCAGCATGTATGGATCGCTTGTCATTTTCAATGGCTGCCTATTTCACAGCAAGATTATACTTTAGCTCAATGGGTTAATAACCTGGTTCTGCAAAGAGCCAGTATTTTAGACTGTGGATACGGGCTCTTTGTACGATTTCCTCCTCTTCCTCCTCCTCTCCTTCCTCCTCTTCTTCCTGCTCCTGGTTCTTTTAACAATACTTTCACAACATACAGACCATTCTCACATCATAAGCCATATGAAGACAGGCTGTGGGCCAGGTTTGGTCCCTGGCTGTAGCTCATTTATCCAGCCCCATGGGTGGACAGTTGGGCTGCTAGTATAAGCATTGCTGCAATGGACCTACCTCCATAGACAATGCAGCGTTTTTCAGTGTTTGTTGAGTTTATCTGGAGGATAAATTCATAGGAGTGAAGTCACTGGGACATATTTTTAAGTCATGAAAGACATTGTCCCAACCTCCTCATTTTATAGATAGTTCAAGAAATCCTGTGAAAAGAAGAGTCCAGAGTCCCCCGGCAAGTAAGTCGGTGTCAGGGGCAGGACGAGAAAGGCTGCTCCAGCACTTAACCAGGGTTCTTTCTACCATAGCGCAGGGCCCGTTCCTGGCTGAGGCCTCACATGAAACTCGTTTTGCGACATGGAGTCGGAAAGACCCAAGACCCCTTAAGCTACATGGAGCAGGGTTACAGAAACCAAAACGCTGAATGCTCTCAGTTTGCTTTTCCCTTCTGCCTCTTATTTCCGCTTCTTGTGGTCCTTCTAGTTCCTGCTTTAGAATAACTTTGTCCGTGGTGAGGGGCTGTCCATGACGTGACGACTGCCAGCAGCCCCAGGCCAGTTTGCAGCATCCTTGTGGCCGGAAGTGAAAGAAACACATATCACCAAGGAGGCCTTTGGCTGTCATTAACAGAAAACCCAGTCACAAACAAATTTTATTGAAAAGGAAATTTGTGTCACATAACTGGAAATTCCAGAGGTAGGGCAGGCTCTTGTCAACACACTGTTTGTTAGTGGCTTCATGAGTCCTCACGGACCCGGCTCTTTCCACTTTCTGTTTTTATTCTCAGTTGGGCCTCATCTTTAAACTGTTGGTAGGATGGTTGAATGAGTTCCCAGTGATACAGACAGACCCCACAACAGCCTGTGGCTTCTACTCGGAGAGGAAGCTTTCCTAGATATTTCCAGCACACCTCCCCTCAATACCCAGAATTGGGTCACATGCCATTTATTGACTCAATTAGTGATAAGAAGGATGAGATTACCATCATCGGTTTAGAAAAATTATCTGGCGTCGAATGGCTATTGGGGCGCCTACTAGTCTGTCTATTATAGGGTACTTATTCCTCAAATCGGGCGTGGAAAATTGTAGAGAAGGATTTGGGCTCGCTTGTCTTGGGTCGTATGTCCACCTGTTGGACCAATCTCTGTGGTCAATAAAATCGGACATCGTACTTGCCGAGCTTGGACGTGGTAGTTACTCTTTGACCAACTGTTGGCTGTAAGAATAGTGCAGGTTTTGAGAATGGAGGGGGATGAGGAGAATCAACTTCTCCCAAAGAAGGGCACCCCCATTTGTGTTCATGGCACCTTTCAGGAGACCCCAGGTCTTAGGGGGCAGCCTAAGAGGAGGAGGAGCATGAGGGCCCCAGCCAGACTTCACGGATGGACGTTGGGGGTTCTGCTGCCCACGGGGCTCGATTTACCATTTCTGTGCTTGAGGTCATCCAACGGGGAAAATCATGCCTGTGGTAGCATATCTGTGCCAGGCATTGGGCATACAAGAGTGAGAAAACAGACATGGTTCCTAACGTGTGGAGCTTATGTTCTAGTGACACCAGTGAGCAGATGGTCACTGCTGTCCTCGTCTTCTGCTGTAGCACTCATAGCCTGCACATATCTTTTGGAGCCAGCCTCTGAAAATGGGCAGGTGAGAAAATATTAGGGACTAAGAAAACATCTTAGAGAAACCTGGCCCCAATATTCCTTTCCCACAAAGTTTTCATGGGAAATGGCCGCAATCCTAAATCAACCACTTGCTAGATGTGGAACCCCAAGTAATACACTTACCCTCCCTTCGTCTCAGTTTACCCATCTGCAAAATGGAGGCCACGTGAGGTCACTGTGAAGGTTACATTAGATTATCCAAGGGAGACTATGCATTGCTCTGGTTCAGGCTGCCTTGTTTACATCCTGGTTCTGTCTCTCCAGCAATGTGACCCTGGCCAATTTAGTTGACCTCCCCATGCCTCTGTTTCCTGATCTGCATAATAGGAACAGTGAGGTCATTTGTACTTCATAGGATTGTTGTAAGGATTAAGGAAGTCATGCAAAGTCTTTGGTCTAGGCCTGGCATCTAGCGTGCACAACAAAATTGATTATTACATTGAATGAAACATGTTTTTTCCCCCCAAATGAGACTCCCTTTATAAATTGTAAGGCATTATAATGACATCTCTTACTTTTGCTATTTAGAAGAGGATCATGAGTAAATAATCACTCATAAGTGGGCCGTTTAAAGCCCTGCCTTCAGGACACAGATGTGCTGTCACTTTGTGCTCATCATTCAGTGGGCATGTTATAATTGAGCCTGTAGCTCTCACACCGAGCTGTGATCAGTGCAGGCAGAGATGCACAATCAGTGCCAGGCAGAGCAACACATGGCAAATGGCTGTCAAAGAGCTTCCTTGGAGAGAAAATACATGCACGTGTGAGTATAAACAACAACAAGAGGCACCTCCTTACCTCACAGAGGGTAACAAAGGGCTTCTGAGAAGGGAGAGAAATCCGTGACGTCATTTCATCCTTAGCAGTGTTAAGGGGTCATGTGACTTTGGGCAAATTGCTAGACCTCTCTGTGCCTCTGTTTCCTAATGTGTGTGTGGGGGGGGGGAAGGGGGAGAGAGAGAGAGAAACTATCACATTTTATTAGATATCCCAAATTGGTACCCACAGATAGGTTTTGTTTGACCCATTGAGATTTTAAAATTTTCGATTAGTTACCAACTCTTAAATCTTCAGAGATTTCATAGGAAACTCTAGACATCCAG
The DNA here is from genome assembly GCF_001890085.2 of Hipposideros armiger. Taxonomy (NCBI): domain Eukaryota; kingdom Metazoa; phylum Chordata; class Mammalia; order Chiroptera; family Hipposideridae; genus Hipposideros; species Hipposideros armiger. The sequence continues at coordinate 5,911 of NW_017732075.1, read as the reverse complement.
TTCTTTTGGAAAACTGGAGCAGCTGACAATAGGTAGATGGAGTTGAGTACCAACCTCCCACCTGTAGGGGAGGCGTGTGTTCCCAGGGCCTTCCACTCCCAATAGGCTTGGCTTCTACGCACCTGTTCGGCTCATTTAGTTTGCTGCCTGGATCTTGTCAGCATTGGAGTTTGTGACACCTTGAACAGGTGATCTCCTTAGCATTTTTTTTTTTTGTTCTCTCATGAGATTACTAAGTAGGGCAAAGGTTATTACATCCTTTCAACTGAATTGGAAATAGTGAGAGTCAGACTGACATTTGAACACCCAAAGAGATAGAGAGTGCTTGTGGAACTTGAAAACAGTCTCAAGTCCTTGTTCATTACTTTCCTGTGTGGTGTTTTCCCCTTTCTCTGGGACGCAGGGTGTTCTGTTTACTCTTAATGATAATGATAATGTGAATAATAACAATTGTTTAGTGAGTATATTTACTATGTCTTAGGTACCTTCTGTCACTGATTATTTTCAGCTATTGGTATGAATACCCTCATTTTGTAGAAGAAGAGATAGAGGTGCAAAGAAACCAACTAATTTGCCTGTGGCTACACATTTATTCAGCAGTGAAGCCAAGATGTGAACTCAGGCCTGACACCAAATCCCCTGTCCTTAACCTTAAGAGTCACACAGCTGCAGAGATAAGGCAAACCACTGGTCCCATTAAGAAACATTGGCGTGTGAATTTTAGAGGGATTAATTTTTCAACCCAAGTGGATGCTCATTTCACATGTTTTAAGAGTGAGACCCTCTGAATACACAACTCATCAAATGTGATGCTCTTAGCAATACACTCACCCGGGAGAAGCGACAGCCCTCCAGAGATGTCGGGGGCATCATTCTTATGAGAAAGGGAGACTTCAGCTGTCAGGCTGGATTTGGAGATGTAGTAACATCACTCCCAATATCTGGGCGCCGTGAAGGATTGGCCTGGCTGCGCATCACTCGCAGAGTCCCGAGGCTGTGCTCCTGGCGCAGTTTGACTCAGCAATCTCCCGTGAGATTGGACTGGCCTGGCTTGTCAGAACATCACACATTTATAGGATCTTAGTTTGAAGACATTGTAGAGGTGACCTGGGCCCATTATTATGCTGAGATCTTTTCTGTAAAACCCCCAACAGGCAGTTTCTAGCTTGCGCTGGAAAATTTCTGGCAATGGCAAATTCAGTACTCTCTATAACAGTCCTTTCATACTGGTTAAAAATTTCTTTATATCAAGTTCAAGTCTATAAACATGTTTGTTCTAGTCTTCATTGTTTTATCCATGAGGGCACTGTCTCATCTCTGCCGTATACATCAACCCTTGATGCTATATTGTGGTAAATATGTTCCTACCAGGTTGCCACTCCTTGTTTGTACATGTCCACATTTGCCGAAAATGTCCTACATGGAAGAGTTCCCAGATTCCTTACCACCTGTTCTCGTTATTTCCCATTGGCCACCCCTCTCTGCATCCATTTCCACTGTTTTCTGTCCTGTTCTCTGCCTTGGGAAATGGAGCCCCCCGAACTTATTCAACCCAGCCTCTTTGCCGGATTGTGCCATTAGCTTAGGCCAATGGGAAGTAGAGGGTGGTGGTTGGAAGGCGGAAGGAGAGAGGACTGGGTCCTTTGTCCCACTCTTGATCTACTTCAGCATGACGCTGGTTGTGGCTGCATCCCTCTATCTCCATAGTTCCTGCTATGAAACTGATAACTGGAACCGGATAACACTCCTCCCTACACTTGCCCTTTCGGCCTTATGGAGGTCCTGACTTTC
>NW_017732075.1:1054-2375 GCF_001890085.2 Hipposideros armiger | reverse complement strand
GGGACCCTAAGTAAGAATGACGGCTGGTTGCCAGTGAAGCCAACCATGTGATTAGAGGGTTAGAGCTTTCAGTCCCACCCCTCAGCCTCTGGGGAGGAGAGAGGGGCTGGAAATCTTGGCAAGTGGTCAATGATTTAATCACTCATGCCGATGTAATGAGACCTCCATAAAAACCCAAAAGGACTGGGTTCGGAGAGCGTCTGGGTTGGAGACCATGTGGAAGTGCTGGGAGAGTGGTGGGCTCAGAGAGGACATGGAAGCGCCACCCCCGTTTCCACGTACTTTGCCCTGTGTATCTCTTCCATCCTTCTGTTCCAGAGTTACATCCTTTTACAGTGAAGTGGTATTCTAGTAAGTAAAATGTTTTTCTGAGTCCTGTGAGCTGCTCTAGCAAATTAATTGAACCTGAGGAGAGGGTCTTGGGACGCGCTCTGATTTATAGCCAGTCGGTCAGCAGCCTGGGCTTGCGACTGGCTTTTGTGGGGTGTGGGGGCAGTCTTGTAGGACTGAACCCTTAACCGGTGGAATATGATGCCATCTCTGGGTAGATGGTGTCAGAATTGAGTTGAATTTTTGGACTTCCTGCTGGTGTCTGAGAATTGCTCGGTGTTATTCGGGAAGCTCCCTCAACACACATTGGAACTGGGTGCTCAGAGCATCAGACTATCTTTGAGCTAAATCAGAACCATTGTCATTTAAGATTTAAGCAAGAGCATACACATAATTTATAAATCCCTATTTGTAAACTATGCGATAGATGACCAGCATGGGGAGGAGTGGAGATTGGCATTATGTTACATTTTGTGCATAAAGTGAGGTTTTATCTTTTTGTCACAGTATTTCAAATTTGTGTAGAATTTGGCCGTCCAGTACTGAACTCCTCGGGCTGTGAGAAGTCAGCGAGATCATGCATAGGAAATACTTGACGTGGTGTCTTGCCCGTCGTATTAGTAATTAGTTATTGACTGTTTAGTTATTACCAGGCACTAAATGCTTCAGGTAGATCATCTCATTTACTTTTTACAACAACCTAATGAGATGGGTGTATTAGTTATTTATGACTGTGTAACAAGTCACTCCAACACGTAGAAGCTTAAAACAATAAGCTTTTATTCTCTCTTGCAGTTTCTGAGGTGTAGGACATCAGGAGGGCTTAGCTGGGTGGTCCCGGCTCAGGGTTTCTGATAAGCTTGTAGGCAAGCTGCTGGCCGGGGCATCTCAAGACTCATCAGGGGCTGGGTATCTACTTCCAAAGTTGCTCAGGTGGCTTTTGGCAGGTCTCAGTCTTCGATGGCTGTTGACAGGGGTCTTTCCATATGGC
>NW_017732075.1:0-865 GCF_001890085.2 Hipposideros armiger | reverse complement strand
GCTCAGCTATGATGTTCAGTAGGTTAGGTGTAGTAAATGCACTTTTAACTTATTCTGTCCTCAACTTACGATGGGTTTATTGAGGCGTAACCTCATTGGAAACCGGGGAGCATATCTAGTCCCCTTGTGAAAGTCTCCACTGTGGTGAAGTCTGTTTCCTTTTGTGACCCTGAACTGGTGCGCCATTTTTTTGCCCACTGCTAAATTTGCCCATGTGCACGCTGTCTTTTGTTGTTGTTGATTTCTCAAATTATCAGGCCTCAGGGTGAGTAACCCATTCCCTGAAGGAAAAACTCTATTCAACATACCAGCACAATTTGCTTCAAACAGATTGGGGAGCTCGGGTTCACTGAAAGCTGCAGCAAATGTCCTTGGTCATCAGTGCCACTGCTCATTTCTCTGGCCATGTGTTTCTGAATATAAACTGTATCTGACTAGATAACTGTAAATGGAATCATAGTATAATTAAGAAGTAAGGAAAAGATGACTGGTGTATAAATTTGAATTAAACACCATTGGCATATATTGTATATGTGTAAATGTTTGTATTGTGGCTGAAGTCCAAAAGAGGATAATGCTGAGGTTGTTGATTAATCTTGACACTAATTGAAAGGCACCAATAATAGAGGAAGTGAGATGGCTGTCTGTGATCGATGGCTGAAAATGTGAATTCTGGGCTTACCCCTGGGCAGCTCAGAGAACACTGTGCCGCTGGCCTTTCTTTTCCCCGGAAGCAGTGTAGCAGTTCAGAGCACAGCTCTGAAGTCAAACTGTCTACGGTCAAAGCCATCTTCTCCCACTTACTGCTGTGACTAAAGGACCCCACATTTCTCTAGGCCAGCGGTTCTCAACCTTCCTAATGCCG
>NW_017738184.1:0-1094 GCF_001890085.2 Hipposideros armiger | reverse complement strand
AAGACTTTATTTTTATTCAAAACTGACTTAGCTATTCTTAGTCCTTTTCCTTTCCATATATATTTTAGGTTCAGCATGTCAAGTTCCATGAAAAACCACATAGCAATTTTCATTGGAATTGCACTCAATTTGTAGAATTGGGGAAAATTGACATCTTTATGATATCAAGTCTTCCCATCCATAAATACTGTATATCTCTCCATTTACTTGGGTTTTCTTTTGTTTCAATACAGCATTACAATTTTTCCCTAAAGGACTATATAGTTTTATTTCTAGATAACTTTAGTTTTGAATACTGTTATGAATAATATCTTTTGTTATTTTTTAAATTCCTAGTTATTGCTGTACAGAAGTTACTTTTTTTCATAAATTTTCCGAAACTGAACACCATTTTTTTTTCTTTCAGTTTATTTAATAATCCTTCTCTTTCTCACAGATGTGATCTTTCCTTTACCTTATATTTGTGTATATGTATGCATACATATGTATGCATACAAGCACATATGTTTTTCTTTTGTTTTGTTTCTGGCTATCTATTCTATTCCAATGCTACCACACTGTTTTGAATGCTATAGCTTTATATTTTGATAGCATTACTCCTCTCAAACTTTACTTAGTTATTTATGTCACTTTACTCGTCCAGATAAATATTACAATCATTTTGTCAGGAGAGCTGGTTCCTGCCCAGCGTGGACCAAAGTTATACAATTTGGGGATTCTGAAGGCCATTGCTGATACCGTCTAACCAATGTAGGCCCTCCAATCACTCTATCACATCACCATCTGATAACTTCTTGATAACTAATTTTAGTGTCTCTGCCACCCACATACTGTAATTACTTGTTTACCATTTTATCCCCAGTGTCTAGAACAGTATCTGGCACATAGTCTATGCACAAAAATGTTTGCTGAATATATGACTGGAGGCTTAAAATCTGAATAATTCAGAGAAATAGGAAGAAAACAGGTTTTGAAGTGAGGGTGAAAGATGAGAACCCATTCAGTTTGAGGTGCAGTTTAGAGAACTCACAGGTCATTCATTAACGTGCAGGCATTCAGGCCAGCACCTGGAGCACAAGAGTGGAGGTTCAATG
>NW_017738183.1:0-1039 GCF_001890085.2 Hipposideros armiger | reverse complement strand
ATAATAATACCAGGTGATAGGTGCCTAAATGAAGACAGGTCCAAAGTAGTAAAACTGAGACACAGAGCTGATTAAACTGAAGACTTGATCTTAAGCACTAAATTTTAAGCGTTTGTCCAAGTTCGTGTGATGAATTTCAGGGCTAGAATGTGACTGTCTGGCTTCTCAATCAAAGGCTCTAAACATTGAACTAGATCTTCCTGCTTTTCATGACCAATCCCTACAACCAGCTCTGTCCTTACCCAACCATATGCTTCCCTATAATTGAAAGGCTGCTTGAGTATTATCTAACAACTAGCACTGTATAATCTTGTTAGGAGTTATCAGCATTGCAGAGCCTTCTCTAGAAAGGAGAAAAACTAGAGCTGTAGAGAACCTGTAGGGTACCAGGGTTCGTGCAGAGGGTGCAACTGAAGGCAGCCCAGCGAAGGGTTCGCTGGTACCATTCCAAACCTGAGGGAGGTCAAGGAACAGTGTTGCTGGAGCTTGGAGAGAACTGGGCATCTAGAAGAAGAGCCAGCAGGTCAGAGTGACTGCTGTGGGGGACACAGTAAATGCCTATGGCAAGATAGGGGTAGGATGGGGGACCAAACACCCTGACTCCTTCTCTTCCTACTCTCTGATGATCTCCTGACTTCTCCTATTTGGTGAATCCAACCGACAGCCAGAATGCACAGGAGTCTGGACAACACCTGGGTAGGTCCACGTCCAGCACACAGAGCAGGGTGGCGATGGGTGGAGAATCAGTGGGAGGCACTGAGAAGGGAAGATAACCAGAAAAACAGGCACATATGGAGTATGGAAGGCTGGGCACTGGCATCGGAAGAAAGGTTGCATGAGACATCTCCAGGTTCGGTCAAGAGAGAAGCAAGGTTGGAGTCCAGGGGTCACTGGAGTTCAAGGGCTGAGGACAAAGGGTGAGAGACACCATGAGTAAGAGGAAATCAGAGAAATGGAGTTTCCCCAAAGGCTGCACAACAGTCACCTTTAATGCTCAGGAACACGTTTCCTGGAAGTCCTGTGAGCCTTGCCAGCTGAG
>NW_017738182.1:0-1052 GCF_001890085.2 Hipposideros armiger | reverse complement strand
CTACCCTAGACTGGAAAAATAGACATTTTCCTCCTTGGGGTCACCTGATAACATAGTTTATGTATAGATAGTTCCCTTCTTAGGTCCGCCTCTTGGTGGATTTTATGTCATCCTGCTCCATGATGCAGAGAGTAATTTGTTTCACTGTGTAGAGAATCTAGACCAAAGGTTTTTAAGTTCTCTCTGGCTTTTCTCTTCTGATATTTCAAGTCTATGCCATATTCAAGGTTCAGCCCAAATTCTTTCTCCTCTGTGAAGTCTTTGCTGGCTTCTCCAGTTGAAAGTGATTTCTTACTGGTCTGAACTCTTCCAGCATGTATTACCTTTTATATTCATGTGGTACTCTCTAACTGCAAGGGAGGAGAACTCAACTACATCATAAGAAATGTAAAGGCAGTAACAATATCTTATATGTTTTGTGGTTTCCCTTAATACCTCTTATTGCACTTTTTTGGTTAAAGGGCTTAAAAATGAGTGAGGGTTTGGTTAATGAAATATACACAACTGTCTTCTAATGAGCTCATTGAACCTTGTTATTCTATGTCTTGGTTTACAGGAGAGTCAGGCAGGAAGGTTCTGTCATGGTAACAATAATAGCCACCATTTTTTGCGCACTTACTATGTATCTACCATAAGTTATGTCAAGGACAAAGAAAAAAAATGAAAGAGTTGAGGGAAGAGTATAACATTTGGAGTGGTGAGATGAAGCAGGACCAGATTAAAACTAGAGAACTGGGATCTAATTCTAATTAAGATATAAAAATTGAAGAGATAAATTTTCTTAGAAAAGATAAAAGGGTCTTTAAAATGCTAATGTATGGTTATATTTATGCTACATTATTTCATTATGTTTTCATTAGATGGTCATCCTCTCATCCTCTCTCTCTCTCTCTCTCTCTCTCTCTCTCTCTCTCTCTCTCTCTATATATATATATATATATATATATATATATATATTTTTTTTTTTTAAAGTTCTGGAGGGACATATGCCTGCTAACAACTGCAATTTCCTCTAGGGAATGGAGTAACTAAGTGATAGACATTCAAAGGAG
>NW_017738181.1:0-1061 GCF_001890085.2 Hipposideros armiger | reverse complement strand
TGAAGCAACGTCCTCCACAACTAGACTGAAGAACAAAAGGACAGCAACTTGTCTGTTCCCCTTTTCCCAGTTCCCCAGCGTTGTTTCCCTCCCCCAGTTGCCCAATAAAATCTTTAAAAAACAAACAAAAAAAGAATAAGGAACGTGGCCATAATCAAGGTATGACAAGACAAACCATGGGTTATTAGAAGACGTGTCAAGTTGGCTTCTGTGGCCTTGAGATTCTGTCCTGGTCAGAGTATAGCACCTATTACTGACATCTAATGAACCTCACTTTGAATATCAGGGAAGTTTGGTTTTGAAATCTGCTTCATGGAATGTAGAGATACTGCTCACACATCTTTACACTTATCTCCAGTGAAGTTTTTCTTTGTTCCATCCTAGCCACCTGCTGTTATTTACACTGTACCTTTTCACTGTTATAGACTCTATTACCCCAAAAATTTCAGATTCTGAACATCCCACTCTTTGAGCATAATCTCCGCCCCTTGCAGATCACTTGCTCAAGGCTTTCCACTGTGTCAGTGCTGGGAACACATTGAGACCCCCTCAGACCATCTCACCATCTTCTCACTACCTTCTTCTGTCTTCAGGCCCCTTTTGTCCTGCTTTGATTTCACGGTTTGTCATTATACTAACTCCCTTGTAAATATCCTCACCTCCTTTTCTTGTCTTTGCCTACAAAACCCCAACTGTGAATGGACCCAGCCTCTTCGTGTGGGCCTGCACCACATGGTTGAACATTGCTAAAAAAAAAAAAAGAAAACCACAAAAACAATCACACAACTGTGCAGAAATGGTTTCACTTGGAATTAATTCATTGTCACAGACCTCATTTGGACTCGCAACACTGCCTTAGCATTATTATTGTGTTTCTTGGTCTTTCCTTTCTTCAGATCAGCTATTTTATACTTTCTTTCCTCACACTGCTCTGCCACTTCAGAAACTCAGCTGAGCATCTCACACCAAAATAAGCTGGGAAAACAGAAGTCGTCGGACTGCAGTGTGATGTCCAGTTTATCTGGTTTTCTTTTCCTTTTTGTCCCTTCTGCTTTTGGTGG
>NW_017738180.1:0-1095 GCF_001890085.2 Hipposideros armiger | reverse complement strand
AGAGTAGACAATGTAGAAATGGAGTTTGTCTCAGTAAATTAACACAATTATATCATTTATGGAAACTAGTTACCAGTTGTGCTTAATTAGTACACAGCTTAGTTACCTATCATAAACATAGTGTCTTTATCATGAATTTCACTTGACCAAAATATTAAACTATACAAATATGTTCACACCTCATAGTCTGGGTTTATCCAATAAAACCATTAGCTTATAATAGTAACAAAAAAGTAGAGGAGCACGTTGTCAATTAACACATTAATCAATGGAAAAGCAGTACTGCAGGTTGCAAATCCTGAGCTACAGTTGAAATTCTGGTTTGCTTCCCCTATGGCTGTTTGAGAACCGTGCCAAAATTTTCTTTACCTGAACACCTGTATGTGTAATTCCCACCTGAGAAAAGTGTTGCCCGATTCTTTTTTCAATTTTCAATTTTTTAGGCAAGTCAAGACAGAGTGTTTCTTCAATTAAAACATTTAGAAACGGATCCTATGATAAAGTTGATAAGGATCTGCTAACAACTTCCAAACTCAATAAAAGAACAGTGAGAGATTCTAATATTACTTCAATAAGGGAGAACATACCTGTGCTCGTTTAATCTGCTCTGTTGGTTATTTTTATAATTGCCAACAGCAATTTTAAAGATTGTTTCATTTCTTAATAAGATTAGAAGAGCACAGATATACACAAAAACAAATTGATAGTAATTTAAATTGCCTCAAAGGCTTTAGTTTCTTTCTTTGAAATCCTACAATTATGCAAAGGTTTGCATTTGGCATCACAGGATTTACCTGCCAAACTACCTCTGGATATCTAATTCAGTAAAAAGTTAAAGCAGCAGAATTTTTGTTATTGTTGTTTTGTTTTATTCTTTTAATGCCAAATGCTAACATCACCAGAGAAGTTTTCTGGTTATCTGGAACTCTGTATTTTAAGCAGCAGCATCAGTCCTATCGGACTTGTTTGACTTGTAAGCTGCTATCTAGGCAGCAACAAGCATCAAAGGCCTTAAGCAGCGGTTCTCAACCTTTCACAAGGGGTCGCCTAAGACCATCGGAAAATACATATTTTCCGATGGTCTTAGGAACCGAG
>NW_017738179.1:0-2054 GCF_001890085.2 Hipposideros armiger | reverse complement strand
AGGGGGGTTTGAGTGAAAAAAAAGTGAAGGGATTAAGAAGCACAAATTGGTCTTTACAAAATAGTCATGGGGATGTCAAGTGCAGCATAAGGAATATAGTCCACAATACGGTAATAACTATGTATGGTGTAATGTGGGTACTAGGCTTAACAGGGGGATCGTTTCATGTTATATAAATGTCTAAGCAATATGCTATACACATGAAACTAATATAATATTGAATGTCAACTGTAATTGAAAAATGAAAAAGTAAAATTTAACTAAAAAAAACAAAACAAAGGGAAGATGTAGCTGTTTGAGAAAAGGCAAAAGAACTACCAGTTAAACACACACTTTCAAAATACTGACACATCAATTCAACAAACACGAAATGAGAATGAGTGTGAACAAGGGCCTATCCAGGTGCTTGGGATAGAAAAATAAACAAGACAACACATTTGCCCTCAAGGTGCTCACAGTCCCAAGTCTGAGACTGACATCCTTTGGTAGAGTGACTTTCTTTATATTAGTGTTCTGAAAAGTGATATGAAGTTCAATGGTGATGTCAGGAAACTGCAGGCACCGGAGGGAACTGGATAAAACATCTCATAGAAGGTGTTATTTGAACTTTCCATTGAAGACACAAAATAAAAGACGCTGGGCGAAGAAAAAGGGAGAAAAAGAATATTTACAGAAGTGCAGTGCTCTCATGGTATCACCTGCCAGCAATGTTTTCTTTCTTGTCTTTTTTTTTTTAACTAAAGTTTATTGGGGTGACAGTGGTTAGTAAAGTTACATAGGTTTCAAGTGTGCAGTCCTGTAATACATCACCTACATATCACATTGTGTGTTCACCACCCAGAGTCAGTTCTTCCATCACCATATATTTGATTCTGTTTACCCTCATCTACCACCACCCTCCCAGCAATATTTCCTAAAAAGAGACANGAAGAAGAGGAAGATAAAAAATTATGAGTAGTAAAATGTCAATAACTGCATATGAATCAATAATTGCTTTAAATATAAATGAATTAAATGCTCCAATCAAAAGACACAGGGTCGCTGAATGGACCAGAATGTAAGACCCATACATATGCTGTCTACAGGAGAACTACTTCAGATCAGAAGACACACACAGGCTGAAAGTAAAGGGTTGGAAAAAGATGTTTCATGCAAATGGAAATAAATAAAAAACTGGGGTAGCGATATGGGAACTTACAGCAGACAAAAAAAACCTTCAAAACAAAGGTGATAATAAGAGACAAAGAATGACATTTCACAATGATAAAAGGATTAATCTAAGAAGAGGATATAACCCATGTAAACATTTATTTACCCAATGTAGGAGCACCTAAATATATAAAGCAAAAATTGACAGATATAAAGGGAAAGATTGACAGTAATACAATAGTAATAGGGGACTTTAACACCCCATTGATAACAATGGGTAGATCATCCAGACAGAAAATCAACAAGAAAACAGAAGATTTAAATGACACATTAAACCAGATGATTTAATTGACATTTTTAGAACTTTTTACCCTAAAGCTTTTTTGAGCACAGATAGAACATTTTCCAGGATGGGCCATTTATTAGGCCACAAAATAAGTCTCTATAAATTTAAGATTGAAATCATATCAAGCATCTTCTCTGATCATAATGGTATGAAACTAAAAATCAATTACAAGAAGAAAACTGAAAAACACACTAACACATGGAGGCTAAAAAACATGCTACTAAACAATAAATGGGTCAACAATGATATCAAAAAAGAAATCAAAAGATACCTTGAGACAAATGAAAATATAAACAATGACCCCAAATCTGTGGGACACAGTGAAATCAGATCTAAGAGGTAAATTCATAGCAATATAGGCCTATCTCAAGAAACAAGAAAAAATGTCCAATAAACAATCTAACCTTACACCTAAAAGAACTAGAATAAGAACAAACAATGCCCAGAGTGGGTAGAAGGAAGAAAATAATAAAGATCATAAAAGAAATAAATGAGAATCTAAAAGCAAACAAACATACAAAAGATCAATAAAACTAAGACTGGTTCTTTGAAAAGATAA
>NW_017738178.1:0-1043 GCF_001890085.2 Hipposideros armiger | reverse complement strand
ACCCATATACACAAACATGTCTCATGTGTGTCCTTAAATAAAAGTCTTCTTTGCTATTTTGTGACACCTTCCACGTTAGTTTTCTGCTGCTTTCAAAACAACCAGAATCACTTACACAATTGCCAACCTTGATAGTTCTGAGGCCATGTAAGGGTTTTAACTCCAAAACAATCCACATTTGTTATTACTGATATTTGCTAATATGTCAAGACGTTGCTAGAATTCTCATATTCTGCAGCCTGCACATATTTGAAGAATGACTTTCTCCTCTGGTTTGGGTTATGGTGTGTTACCGGGGCCAGAGCTGCTTTTATTCCCCAATGCCTCAGGTTTACCAGGAGAAACAGGCCTACCAATTTATCCAAAAGGCCCACAGTGTAGTCTGTTGGGTTGGACCAGAGGGTCAGCATAGCGCTTTGGCTATTCTCATTATTCCTTTTCTGTCTAACAACAGTCACTTAATAAATTGCTTCTTTGCTTTTCTCTTTAGTGTATGTTTGAATTTAAATGTAAAAATAATGCTTTCCATTGCAATAAGTGGGACATTAGAAGGTATGTAAACTCAATTTCCAGTCTCAAGTAAAAATTTGGTATAATCTCTCTCATAAATATATGCAAATATAGATAAACACTTTTATTTCCCCGAAATGGGCCTATACTTCTTTTTAAATAAAATATTGTTACATAATGGACATATTTTAATAGATCATGAAAACACATATCATGTTTAGTAACTGAAACAATCATGTCTCTCCACGAACATTCATAATATTTAAACTTTGCTACATTTGGTACCATAGTAAATAATACTGCAATAAAAACTAAAATCATATATGTGTATGTAAACATGAGTGTGTGTGTGTGTGTGTGTGTGTGTGTAGGCCTGATAAAAAATGTTTCAGTGTAAATATTCCCTTTGTTTCTTCTGTTAGGATAAAATTAATATTCTCAAAAATGTTTTTCTTTTTTTCTGCTAACCTTTTCCCAACTTCAAAATCGTTATCAGAGTGATCTTCAGCAGTGAAATGAATACAAGATTGCAC
>NW_017738177.1:0-1095 GCF_001890085.2 Hipposideros armiger | reverse complement strand
TTCAAAGTGATGAGAAACAAGTAAGACTACTCTACCCAGCAAGGCTATCATTTAAAATTGAAAGAGAGATAAAGCGCTTCTCAGACAAGAAAAAGCTAAAGACATTCATTAATTACCAGCAAGCCAGTATTATAAGAAATGTTAAAAGGACTTCTTTAAGTAGAAGAAAGGAGGAAACAAATGAAGATCAAAAATATGAAAAATAAAATGGCAACAACTATGTATGTATCAATAATCATTTTTAATGTAAATGGATTACATGCTTCAATCAAAAGACAGGATAGCTGAGTGGATAAGAAAACAAGACCCATGCATATGCTGTCTACAAGATACCCACCTCAGATCAGAAGACACACACAGACTGAAAGTAAAGGGATGGAAAAAGGTATTTCATGCAAATAAAAATGAGAAAAAAGCTCAAGTACCAATACTTGCATTGGATAAATAGACTATAAAAAGAGGACTATAATAAGAAACGTTACATCGATGTCTCAATCCAACAGGAGGACATCACCCTGATAAATATTTATTCACCTAACATAGGAATGCCTAAATATATAAAACAAATATTGACTAACATAAAGACAGAGATCAACAGTAACACAATCATAGTATGGGACTTTAACACCCCACTGACACCAATGGACAGATCTTCCACACAGAAAATCAACAAGGAAACAGTGGCCTTAAATGACACACTAGACCAAATGAATTTAATTGATAGTTTTAGAGCATTTCACCCCAAACCAGTGGAATATTCATTCTTTTCAAGTGCACATGGAACGTTTTCCAAGATAGACCACATGTTAAGTCACAAAACAAGTCTCAATAAATTTAAGAAGATTGAAATTATATTAAGCGTCTTCTCTGACCACAATGCAATGAAACCATAAATCAATTATAAGAAGAAATCTGGAAAACACACAAAACACATGAAGGCTGAATAACATATTACTAAATAGAGAGTGGGTCAAAAATGAGATCAAGGAAGAAATCAAAAGCTATCTCGAGACAAACGAAAATGAAAACACAACAACCCAAAATCTATGGGGAACAATGAATGCAGTCATAAAAGGGGCATTCATAGCAATGCAA
>NW_017732074.1:972484-974641 GCF_001890085.2 Hipposideros armiger | reverse complement strand
GTAACTGATCTTCTCAAACCTGCTCTTTCAGAGTCCCCAGTCACAATAAATGGCACCAATATTTATTCAGTTGTTCAACCCAAACTCTTGGAGTAATAATGGACTCATCCTTTGCCCTGATCTCCAAAATTCAATTAATCAGCAAGTCTTATTAATTTCACATTCCAAACACCTCTTAAATATGACCCTTTATTTTCTTAGACAGTATCACCATTCTTGTCTAAGGCTTCACACATAATTTTGCAAATAGAATATTAGGGCATGTATTCTTCCAACTTCAAATCTTGTTTGCCTGAATTCCTGTTATTTATACTTCCGTAACAAGAGATTTTTTTTAATATGTAAATCTAAGCATGTGATTATTTTGCTTAAGACTCTTCAGTACTTGCCACTGCCCTTAAAATACTAACTGCTTTTCAAGGCTTATTATGCCAGCCAAGACCTGGCTCCCATCCCCTTCTCCAGCCTCACAGAGAACATGCTCTCCCCTTGCAATTCCAGAGCCAATTTTGTTTTCTTTTACTTGCCTGAAAACTTCAAATTCTCTCATCTCTGAGGTTTTGCACTGAGTAATCATTCTGCATGAAATATTTGACCTTCATGCTTTGCCTATTATCATGTATTCATTCTTCAAATGTGTTTCAACATCATTTTACCAGAAAAGACTTCCCAGAACCTGGGTCCAGGAAAGTTCCTTCCATTGTATATTATTATAGCACTCCCTATTACCACTTTGTAACATTAATCACACTCATAATTTCTTATTCAGTGTATGTCTTCCTCATTACATTCTAAGTTCCACATGTGATGAGGGGCTGTGTCCTTCATGTTTACAGCTATGGTGTCAGTAACAACAATGCAGAAAATGCTCAATAAATATTTATAATTAAATAAATAATGGCTCTTGAGTTTATTATGCTACGTGAAATAAGTCAGACAGAAAAAGTCGAGAACCATATGACTTCATTGATATGTGGGATATAAAACTGAAGGCAACAAAGGAATAAGTCAACGAAACAAAAACTCATAGACACAGACACCAGTTTAGTCGTTACCAGAGGGTGAGGGGAAAGGAGAGATGGCAGAAGAGGGTAAATGGGGTTAAATATATGGCGATGGAAGGAGAACTGACTCTGGGTGAACACATAATGAAATATATAGATGATGTATTACAGAATTCTACACTTGAAACCTATGTAGTTTTGTTGACCATTGTCATCCCAATATATTTTAATAATAATAAATAAATAAATAAACCCAACAAAAAGTAAGACATTAATAATGGGTATAATTTATTGATAGCATCTGAGCATTCTTTTTACAATCAAAGGTCATAAGATTGAAGTACTTCCTCTCATCTTTTTTCTCCTTTTTTCTTCTCAATTAATTTTCTCTGCCTCCACCTCCTTAACTGTCTGCAATGAAATCTAGAGATAAGATCCTTTTGCAGGCTTAAGCCAATTCAAATCTTGAGCCAGTCTCAGTTGAGGCAGCCTGAAAATCACTGGTCTCAGCCCTCTGATATTCCTAGGTCTCATGAACCCTATATTACAATTCCTGCTCCTCTACTGGCCCAGCCTTCTCCACTGAGGAGGGAACCCATGATCCAAGCCCCAGGAGATAGCCCTCAAATCACAGCATGCTTTGTGCCTACACTTGCCAACTCCCTGAGACTTTATTTCTGCCTAGATTCTCCTTCACTCATCTTTATATGCTGTTCTGCCTGGTACCCCAGTCTCCCACTTAGAACAAAGGCACATCAGGACAGCAGCATACTGGCACGGTAGAATGATTTATGGGCTCCATACTCTTCACCATGTTGCAGATGAGCCCTCTGGTCAGGGGGTGGGGTTAAAAGAGAAATTTTCCTCTAATCTCAGAGTAATTGTGCTTCGTCTGAGCAATAAGCAATTAAATTGTTTTACCTCATCATATGTACACCACATTTCATGCAACTGACCATGCATCCCTGTTTGTTTGTTTGTTTTATATTTCTGCCTGCATTGTTCTCCAGCATTTATCTTTGCTTATACATTTTTAGAATGTCACTATTTTTCAAAAAATAATTGGAGGCCAAACATCATTCTGCTGTTACTCTAGAGAATATGATTTTCCCTTGTTTCTGAACAAGAGATAATGAAATACAGCTCTGAATAA
>NW_017732074.1:962359-969169 GCF_001890085.2 Hipposideros armiger | reverse complement strand
CTATGATATGTGTACCAAAAGATATTTCAAAATCTAAACGGGGATTTTTTTTTAAATGCTCTGAAATATAAAAGATGTTTTTATTTTAAATATCAAACTTAACTACTGTTATTTAAAATTTTGGACACTGCAATTCATTAACTTTTATTGCACTTAATATTATAAAGAAAAACCTTCCTAATGCTATTATAAATTCTTCTATTAATGCTTATTTTAATAGCTGTATTACATTCCCTCATGCACATATATTATAATAGACTTAAACCTAATGTTTGGCATTTAAATTGCTCAAAGTTTTACCACTACAAAGTATGACGAACATTTTTGTGCCAAAAACTTTTTCTATACAAATAGAATTTCATAAGGAGTATTATTGAGCTAAATGGTATTGATTCAAGATTCCTGATAAATGATTTCAAATTTTTAAAAAATATTTCAATCAGTCTATATTTCCTCCAGCAATGTATGATGGTGCCTAGTTTGCTGAGACTTTGCCAGCTTTGATAATAATAATTGTAATACTATTTTCCAATTTAATAGGAAAATTATAGTATTATATTATATCTTATTTCTTAGATTTCTAAGGAAGAAATACACACACACACACACACACACACACACAGATTACATTTCTGAATTCTCTCTTTATATAATTTGTCCATGTATCTATTAGGTCTTGGAGGTTTTATTGAATAGTTTGAAGTTTTTTTTTAATATTATAAAGATATCATTAGTCTCTTAAAGCATTTCAAATTCAAGTATGATTTATGTGTTGGTTTGGGGTAGATTGTTTTTAAGCACATATAGTAACCAGACTTCAAAGGTGTTTTCACAGTTATTATGCATTTTATACTCATTTCTAATTGTTATTTAATCTTATATTCTTGATTGTATTTTGAAAAGATTGTCTGTTTTTTATTTTTTTTAAATCATTTTTATGTGCTGATATACATTCTCCCAATTTTCTGGGATTCAGTATTTATTTGTTTTTGGTTTTAATATTTATTATTTTCTTTCACCTGAATTCTGAGTTTGTTTTTTGTGTTGTTTTTCTAACTTCTTAAGTTGCCTGATTCGTTCACATATTTGAATAAATGAGAGAATTTACAAGATTGCCTCTGAGTGCAGCTTTGGTCATACTATGGTAATTTTTTTATACCCTTTATTATTTTCCCATTATTTTGTAAATAGTTTACTATCAATTAAATAAAATATTTCTTAATAACCAATTATAAATTATCAACATTTACTACATTATTTTCAGGACCTCAAAGTTGATTCCTTCTTTCTTTTCTTTCAGGTCACTTCAGAGTCTTCCCTTTATGATACAATGGACCAAGTAAATGGCTCTGTGGTAACTGAATTTGTGTTACTGGGACTTGCACATTCCTTGGAAATGCAGTTTTTTCTTTTTCTTTTCTTCTCTTTATTCTATGTGGGAATTATCCTGGGAAACCTCTTCATTGTGTTCACAATAATTTTTGATTCTCACTTGCACTTCCCCATGTATATCCTGCTGGCTAACCTATCACTCATTGACCTCGGCCTTTCATCCACCACAGTTCCTAGGATGGTATTTGATCTTTTCAGTGACTGTAAAATCATTTCCTTCCACAACTGCATGATACAAATATTCTTTATTCATGTCATGGGAGGGACTGAAATGGTGCTGCTCATAGCCATGGCATATGACAGGTACACTGCAATCTGCAAGCCTCTCCACTATCTCACTATTATGAATCCCAAAGTGTGTATGCTTTTGGTAGTGGTTGCTTGGATCATTGGGGTGATTCATGCTGTGTCTCAATTTGTTTTTGTCATAAATTTACCTTTCTGTGGCCCTAATAATGTAGGGAGCTTTTATTGTGATTTTCCTAGGGTTATTAAACTAGCATGCATGGACACATATAAACTAGAATTTGTGGTCACTGCCAACAGTGGCTTCATATCTATGGGCACCTTCTTTTTCTTAATTGCATCATACATCTTTATTCTGGTCACTGTCAAAAAACATTCTTCAGAGGATTTGTCCAAAGCCTTCTTCACTTTGTCAGCTCACATCACTGTAGTGGTTTTGTTTTTTGCTCCATGCATGTTTCTCTATGTGTGGCCTTTCCCTACCAAGTCACTGGATAATTTTTTTTCCATTGTGGACTTTGTTGTCACTCCTGTCTTAAACCCTGCCATCTATACTTTAAGAAACAGAGATATGAAAGTGGCAATGAGAAGACTGATTAGACAAGTTGTAAGTTCTAGGGAGATGATATAACAGATTTCATTGATAAGAGCACAAGTTTAATGTCATGGACCAAAAGGACACTCGTGATCACCATGAACGCTATGGAATGTGCACGATTTCATTATCACCTTTGAAGAACTTAGAAGTCCACAGGAAAAGAGATATTGAATCAAAGAATTTCATTTTCAGATAAAGTTGCAACAGTTTTTGTTAGTTATAAAGAATAGTGTTTTCTGTCTAACATACAAACCTAAATTGTAGTTACCATCAATGATTACATTCAATTTTCATGTGGTTATTTTATATCTACATATAAATATAGATATGTACATATATATGTATGATTTCCCTTTATCAGTATGTTTTTACTGATAAAAAGCACCACTGGAAGTCCATTAATATTTCTTATGGAAATTATGCATATGTGAATCCAATGGATAAAATATGAGTTTATATAAACCAGCAGACATTAGAATCAAGGAACAAACAATTCTCATTCTAATTGCATTTTAAGTTAGATAAATAGGAAGGTGACTCTATGTTCAAACTATTTTCAGTCTTTGATTATTAATGGATTTTGGAAAATGTTTTATTTTACAAATAAATTCTAGTACTTTGCATTATGCAATATTTGCCTGTGTTCCATTTTTCTTAACAGCAAATTTCTATTGCCTTTGCAGTCTTCTTTAAAGCATCTCTTGATTTACTCCAAAGAAAGTACCTACAATTCTAAACATATTTGAAAGGACTTATTACCTAAATAAGGGTACCCCACCCCATGATCTCAGTTTATTTAATGTGGCTGTTCTTAAGCTAGGGTACTTAAGACAAAGAAGGTGGTTGACATCTTTCAGGTAAAACCTGGAAATTCTGGTGGTCAAGGAGTACAATTAAGAGATCACTTGGACGTATTTCAATGACTTATCAAAGGAACATTAATTGTGGTGGCTCGCACAGTTTTAACTTCTGCATGGTAATTAAACATGCCCAATAAAATGATAAATGATAAGAAGTGAGACTTTCTTATTATTGGTCAAGATATTTTTCCTTTATTTCCTCCAAAATTGGTCATCAATGTTAAGAGCTATTCTTTTATTTATAAAATCTAAGGCATTATTATTCATTGTCTTGTTGACACATCTGTATTTTAATTTTATAACTTTATCTTATTTGTTTTATTATGATTCTCAAAAATTTCATCTTTAGACTCAATGAGGTAGCAAAAATACCTAAGTGAGCCAAGAAATTGTGACAATATCCCTTAACTCAAGAAGATTCTTTTGAGAATCTTTTTTTTGATGCTATAAGAGTTAGTCACAGTACTCAAAATTCAGGCTAGCTATTTCCAGATCTTTTCACCTGCCTCTGGCCACTTTCATAAATGGCCCTTAATTAACCAAGTGGTTTACTAAGGAGGACAATTCATGTAGATTTTATTCTTTTAATAATTTTATGTTTCAAGAAAATGTGCAAATAAAAGAAAAATCTGCACTTTTATTTGTTCTAAAATTTGCTATAGTATCTTCCCATTATGAAGGAGATAGATAGAATAATGAAAGTTAAATATATTAGCAGAACTAACCAATTTGTAGCATTTTATTGACAATAAGATGCTCCTATTAGTAAAAATCTATTCGACAGTATCCAATTGGTTGTATCTTCAGGAAAAATGGAAGGATCCTGTGAGGTCAGCATAAATACTTAGAAAAGTTACATGAACAATATTAGCAAGGATAACCCTTGTTGTACGTGTTATACAACTTAGTGTTATAACTGTTAAGTCTTTTCCCTGAATCTTCCAAGCTAATCTATTCTTTCCTATTGAGGGTCCTATTCCCCATATTCTCCAGAGCGAGTCTTCTTACCCGCCTCTTTCCTCGCTTCCTGCAACCCCAGTGAAACCTGGTTCGGGACATTTCTTTCACATAAAGGTACAAATCATACTCAGAGTAGCGGGAACTTTTTGGAGAGATTTGGATCCAGTGAACTCATTTTTAAAACAGGACAACTAAATCCCAGAGATTTTCAATGACATGTCTAAGATACACAATGAATTTGTCCTAGAACCGAAGTCTCCTGACTTCACTCTTTGAAACTTATAAAGAATTAAGGTGTTTTTCTTTAAAGAAGGTTAAAAGATGCATAACAGCCTAATGGCTGGATATTAAGCTTAATCTAGTACATAGGGAAGAATTTTTTGTTCAATTGTAACTGGCTCTTCATGGTTGTTACAACCAATGTGTAAGATTATGTAGAACTTCTTCAATAAACCTAAACTTAACATTTAACTTAGAATTAATACAAGTCTTCTAACACTGCTTGAATCATTTTTGAAGAGTCATTTTTCAGAGATGAGCTTTACAAAAATTATGGTGGTGAAAGGACCCCTATAACTGAGGATCCCATATTATTACTTTCTCCTCAGCAGCATATACTCAGAAAATGCAATGCCTTAACTAAGTGAGCAAGAAATCCCTTTTGCTAAAGAATGGCATGTCTGAATTTTTACTTGTTACCATGGTAGAAAATCGTTTTGCTGCAAATGAGAACCCTTTGATCAACCACCATCCTTAGTATATTTCCTATGGAGATATAACTATCAAGCCTGTTCTTCTATCTCAGTAAAATGAAATGATTTCACATCAGTAAACATCTACGGTCAACTCTAAATTGCATATGTTGATTCTAAAGAATCAACCAATAATTCATGTCAGAAATAATTTCATGGGCCGGCCGAGTGGCGCGATGGTTAAGAACTGGCTTGGGACGCCAGAGGTCCCCGGTTCAGATCCCACATATGAGGACCAGTGACACTGCCCTCCACAGCTAAGATGCTGAACAACAGCTCAACCTGGAACTGGNAGCCGCTGTTTTAAGTAAGTGATATGGTGTTGGACAAAGCAGAAAGTGTCTCTAAATCATGAATTTTAATTTTACATTTATGAAAAGCTATAAATATTAGAACTAGGGTAAGTAAAACACTGTCTAGAGACTAAAGGGATTTTTTAATCACTTACTTCCTGATATTTTAGAGATGACTCACTTGTCAGTTTGATAAACCACCATGTCCAGCTACCCATTCCACTCTACCAAACCCCTCTGCCACATCCATTACTCATATGCTTAAAGTCTCAACTTTTCTTCATATTAGTAACTATTTTCTTTACAGCATTACTGTTACTTTCCACCTTTCCGGAAAAAATATACCTACATCACTGAATGAAAACTCAAGTAAAGTTCATGCTCTTAGATGTTCATAATACATCAATGTGTGTTGATTTATACCACAACAGTCAAGTTATGCAAAGATGTCCAATATTTCACCAGTTCCTCTTTTCATCATTATTTTATCCTCCTTATTTCATCTTTAGGATTCTTTTTATTCTTTCTCCTGTCCCTCCTTTTTTTGGTCCTGCTGCCTTTCCAATTCATCTTCATTCCTCCTCTGTCTTTAGCACTTCTTTCCTGAGTATTCCTTAGACATGCTACTGACTGACTCCATCACACTGATTACACTCATAGTTCCACATTTTGCATTGTGATTGTTCCATTTTAGAATGATTAAGATTATAAATAGGTTAAATTACATGTTATAAAATGTTTGAGTCGTTAGGCTAAGAGGTTCATGTAATGTGGGATTTTCCTCTTTAAAAACACTGAATTATCACTCAAACTCCAATACATGCACCGTTTCAGCAGTACTAAATTAATAGCAATAGAAATTTTCAAATCTGACAAATTAATTCAGAGAATTTAATTGCTTTTATAAAATGAAACACCTACTTTCATGATTAGAGTCCAGAGGTATTGGGTTTATATGTTTTATCTTAGTTTAATAGGATAAAACAATTGATCTTAAGTAGTCAACATGATTATTCAGTTTCAACTTTATTTCTCCAAACATACTAAATTGGACGGTGAGCTTAGGAAGTCAACAAACACTTTCCGCTTAGCAAATAAGACAGTATTACCATGAAATCTTCCAGGGATGGCTTTATTAACTCTAAAATGCTCACCAGATTCATTTCCCCTCCCAAATCCTTTGTCCTAATGGCCCTGTGACCTGGATGATTTAAATATAAATGAGAAATCCAGTGATAATAGTATGAATGAACTGAAAATGGTAAAATATAGTTTTCAGAGAAAATGCTGGAAAGAGAACATCTAGGTGACAAAAGGTAGAAGACAATGTAAAAATCTAGAGGCAACAAAAATAACTACATTTTGTGAAATAGGAAAGGAATCAAACCTACTTGTCTCCAGCTGCCATATTCTTCCCAAAGTATTATCTCTTCTGTTCTATTGCAATTTATTGCCTTTACTTATTTGACCATTTATTGTGTCTCTCAATATTTCCTTATAATTATTTCATGGTTACCGGAATTCATTCCAAATGGTCAACCTTAATCAAAGTGAAGCAGGGGAAATGTTTTGTCAGTTACCTCGATGAAATGCCCCAAGAAGTTTCAACTGTATAATAGTTTTATACAAAGTCCAAGAAGTTTAATCAGGACTCTTTACGTATTTTGCTATATTCCCCCCTTAATAATTTTATCTATGAATCAATTTCT
>NW_017732074.1:920684-957044 GCF_001890085.2 Hipposideros armiger | reverse complement strand
GTGAAGCAACATCCTCCACAACTAGACTGAAGAACAAAACGACAGCAACTTGTCTGTTCCCCTTCCCCAATTCCCCAGCACTGTTCCCCTCCCCCCAATTCCCCAATAAAAATCTTTAAAAAAAAGAGAAATAATCTCACAATAGGAATCCCATTCTCTTTATTGTCAATGATTAGTATGACTATGTGTATTACTGTGCTAAGCAAAAGGGAACTAAAATGAGTGTTCATGACTGTTTTTTACTGTTATGCTTCTCTTTATACTTGGAACAATTCAAATTGCTACATTTTTATGAGACTTTGAAAACAGTAATGCAGAGCTTTAGTGTACAGGGCTAAGAAATAGGGTTCAGGATGATGAAGTGAAAAATATAATATCCAAGGGCTATGGAATCACTGTGATTAAGGAAGTAGTGAAAACAAATACTACTTTTCATACTAAATACTTAAGTCAACTTTTAAGAGTTTTAAAAAAAGAAACTTCTCTCATTATAGTTCACTTCCTATCGCTATAACAACTCATAATCCATATGTGCATTATCAGGAGTGACAGGAAGAATGATTCTGCCAACATAAAATTTGCCTTGTAGGCGCTTGACATCCTGTGGTATATAACAACAGCTCATAAGCAGTAAAAAGTATATTAAGAGATTCAAGTCTCTCAACATGTTGGCAAAAAGCATATCATTTGGATCCATCCATGTCATTTTCCATGGCTTGAACACACAGGCTTTGAAGTAAAAAACAGATGAGTTCAACTCTACTTACCCCTTACTAATCATGACTATGAGCACATTGTTAATTTTCCTAAGTTTCAGTTTCAACATGTGTGAAAGGAAGATAATAACCCTTACACATATGGCTATATGAGGGTTAATGAGACAATAGATATAAATCAGATAAATAGCACACTTTGTGGCATATTCTCAGGATTCAATAAATATTAGGTACTATTATCATTGTTATAAAAATTCTATACATCAACAAGCCAAAAGTTCTCAACCTTTATTTTATCTCAACATACTTGAGGGATTGCAATCTTAACAGAGGCTCCTTTGGGGAAGATTATAGTTGTAAGTGGAAGTGTGTATATTTATGTGCAAGTGTGTACTCAGTGTACATGCAACTATCCTTAGACATGCAAAAAATTCAAGATAGAAGTAGAGGGAAATATAGGTTGAAAAGAAGCTTGATAAGTGATTCTGATAAATGGCTCCTTTCTCCAGCAAGGATAACTGAACCAGGCTAAAATTGCAGATTAAATATTCTAAATAAAAAAAGAAATGTTGTTTTTCAAAGTGTGGCCTGAATTAACAGATAAGGAGAGTCATATGATAAGAGGGTTAAAATTATGTTTACTACACTTCCAAATAAAGAGAATAGAAACTCCACAAGTAGGTTAAAAACACATAAGAAAATTAGTATATAACATTACTGTATCTCAAATCAGTGAAAAGATAAGGAACTATTAATATGATGGTGAAATAACTTGACAGCAATATGAGAAAAGGTATATTGGAATTACACCTCATGTTATATTCTACAACAATTTCTAAATTAATTTAAGCATAAATATTTTTTTAAATTAGGCAAATATTAAAGAATATGTGAGTTAATGCTTTTATAATCCATGAATAAAGATTGATAATATTGAGTACATAAAGTTAATGTTTTAAATGCATGATAAAACTATGAGGAAAGTAAAAAAGGTAAGTGAGATACTAGGGGAAAGCATTTACAACTCAGATCACAAGGAATAATTGCTGTAATATATAAAGAACTTTTTTAAAAAACCAACAAACATAGAAAAACGGGCAAAATATATGAATTTACAGTTGATATGAAAGGGGATATAAATAATCCTTAAATACATGAAAAAATTTTCAAGCTCTCTCATGTTAAGATATATGCAGAGTAAAACTAAGCTGAAATATCAGTTTTGACCTATAAGATATTAAATATCTGACTTTAATAATACAACCTGTTGGCAAAGCTGTACAGAAGGGAGCACTCATAAGCGCTGTTGACGAGAATACAAAATGGTATGATCTCTTGACAATATCTACAAAAAGTACCATACTACTAACTTTTGACCCAACAGTCCTAATTCTATCCTAAGAATGCATTTGCAAAAATACAAAATAATCGATGCACAAGGTTATCTGTTGCTCCATTATTTTTAATACCAAAAGAATGAAAAATACACAAAGGACAATCAGTGAGAACTGCATGAATTATACATAATAGAACATTAAGCAACTATAAAAATGAATGGGGAATATCTCCAAATTCTACTCTGGTGGAATCTACAGAGCACACACGTATGTATTAATATACCAATGCTTGGTCTTTAAAAATTGCGATTTTTCCCTAGGTTTTATTTGTATGTCAGCGTACTTTTGTGTTTCTCCCATGCAAACTTATTTATATAATCAACATTTTCAATTTTCCCTCATTACTTCTGGATTTAAAATTATAGTTAGGAATGATTTCCTCTCCTAGATCATAAAGAAATACAACTTTTTATATTTATTATAATATCTGCCTTATTTTCAATAGTTACAGATAAGATAAGAGGAATGAATGCAATTTTATCTTTTTCCACATGGCTATCCAGTTATCTCAAAACCACTTATTAAAAAGCATTTACCTCCACTAATTTAAGGAAGTTTGTTTAACATATACTTTATTTCATATAAAATTGTCTATTTATTTGTATATTTATTCATCAATATCAAATTGTTTTATTTATGGCATCTTTATAGTATGTTCTCATGCATTCATGATTTACATTTTAAATGTTTTCCTGGCTTTTTGCATGTCTGCATGTCATCTTTTCAAAATAATTTTGTAATCAGTTTATCTAGAGGAAAAGAGGACTGGCATTATTTGTATCAGGATTGCATTCAATTTATAAGTTAACTTAAGGAGAACTGACATATTTATGATATTGTGTCTTCTAATTCAAGAACATGATATATCTTACCATTTTTTCAAGTCTACATTTTTGTCTTACAGAAGGGCTTTATACTTTTTCTTACATATCCCCTTGACACTTCCTTTAAATGTATGGGGTGGTTTGGTTTTTTTTTTGGTCCTTTTTTCTTGTTGTGTATATATGTAATTATTGACTTTTACATGTCAATTTTATAAATGGTGACTTTACTAAATTCTACATTTTATTCTAGCTTTTCCATTAAATCTTTTTTTAAATTA
This sequence comes from Hipposideros armiger, assembly GCF_001890085.2. Taxonomy (NCBI): domain Eukaryota; kingdom Metazoa; phylum Chordata; class Mammalia; order Chiroptera; family Hipposideridae; genus Hipposideros; species Hipposideros armiger. The sequence continues at coordinate 953,829 of NW_017732074.1, read as the reverse complement.
AAATTTATTGGGGTGATAATGGTTAGTAAAGTTACATAGGTTTCAAGTGTACAATTCTGCAATACATCATCTATATATCACATTGTATGGGTTGTCCTAATATATAATAAAGTCAGCTAAAACATATGGTTTTACTTTTTTCCTTTACAAGTTTTATTTTTCTTTTACCATTCTCCTAGGTAACTGCATTTGTTAATACCACCCACATAATGTAAAACAATAAGATGAGGAAGTACTCTTCTGAGAAAGGTTTTACATTTCTTTATGAGAAGCACACCAGCAAAAAAGGCATCTCAATAATAGCATATCCCCATATCTCAGAGAACCCCTTTTGGTGAAGTTCATAGTCTTAAGAAGACAACTATAAAATCTTTTCAAAAGTGAACATATAACAGATCTCACCTTTAGGTTTTCTGGTTGACACTTAAAATCAGAAAATAGAGGCAAGCCAAATGATATTCAGGGAATAAGGTAAGGAAGACATGAACAAAATAGTATAGAGAACAAAAGCTGGCGAAAGAATAAATGACAATTAAACACCCAAGAGGAAGAATAAGATATGAATTAACCTGAGCCCTTCAGAATACCACATAGTAAGAGACAAAGTGTAAAACCTAGATTTCTGCCACAGAAAAGTAAACATAATAACTAACAGTTATTAAGTAACTTCTGTCAGACACTATCTTAGGTATTTACAGATATATTACCCCATTTAATAATCATTATAAGGCAATGAGTATGTTTTAGATCTCTCATTACAAATGAAGAAGTTGAAACACAGAATGGCAATGTCATAATGTACCCAGTGTAATACAGGAAAATCTTGTACTGTGGTGTGAATCCAGGCCTCCAAATTTGACATCCAATGTTCATTATACTAGGCCAGCTGCATATACATGCATATACATGGTTTCATCAAATTATTTCTGTTTACCTTATGAGCACAAGCTGAGCATAATGTAAATATTTCAAAATTTCTTGTTAATAGAGAAATATTGAATATGCCTCTGAACTTTGGGGGTTGTTATTCTGATTTTTGCAGTGATATGAAAGACTTCATAATCATTTAACATCCTTTACGTACTTAGAATTTATAAACCAAATATTTCTTCATTTTTTATTTTTCTTTTCTTCTCATAATCTATAATGATTCAAATGAATATTATAAAATCTAAAGTTTCAAATATTCATTGATTCTATTTCTTGCTGTATAAACTTTTCTCCAAACAGGGAAACACAGGCCTATCCTCACTTATTATGGGAGAAACTGAGAAATAACGTTTGCAGCTCCCACATCAAATAATAGACCCTATTTGTCTTATTTTTGCTATGGTCCAAGATAAATGCTATTCCTTACATATTTCCATCCCACCATATCTATGCCATGTACATAAAGCACTGAAGACATAACATTTTTGATCCATCATTAACTCTGGTCAAACCAATTTAAATGTGTTAGTAACTCCCACTGGGACTTGAAGGTTTATTTGTTCCCCAAGCAGCAGCTGGTCTGTTTCATTCCATGTAATTCACTGAATCAATTCATATCAATACAGGACATTATAAATACAAAGTTCCCAAGGACTGTGAGCCTCTTTTAGCCAGAAATTAGGCAGATGATTGCCCTGAGGTCACTCGCAGCAGTTGTCACTGCTTTCAAGGACTAGTTGAGTATCCGTATATTAATATGTACCTGGAAAAGATCCTAAAATCATCTAGATCACCTTCACTCATATTACATATGAAGAATCAGATGCACCAGCTAATGTAGCAAATTATCCAACCTCACACATCTAGGACAAGATTTGAATCCACATTTTCTGAATTCCAGGTCACTGCTGTCTGTTATACCAATTTAAGTAAGAGCCGCGCTAGAGACATCTATTTTAAAATCAGGTATGTGAGCGGAGAAAGAAATGTAAAAGTTTCTGAAATGGGTAAAGTCAGAACAATTTACATTTAAAGAATGGCTACCATAGTCCATAACAAAACATCCTGAGTGGGGGTAATGTAAATTGGTTTTAGCCTTGGAATAATTCATTTAGATTGTATACTTATAGCAGAGTTTTAAGAAAGTTTTAAGAAAGGGAAGAAAAAGAAAAGGAAGAAAAGTTGGGTTAGTGACAAGATGAAGGGGGTTTTGTCATGAATTTTAGGTACACATCAGTTCAATTGGCTTTCAGCGCACTTTTTAGTGTTCTCAGATCTCAATGAGAGCAAGTTTTCCTAAGCAGTCTAGTTTGAATTTTTGAGGCTTGTTATATTGTATATTACATAACTTCCCCCAGGTTCGTCATTACCATCCTCTGTCTCTATATAAAGCTGTCTCCTGTTTGTTCCAAGTGAACTCTGAAAACAAGAAGGCTTTTCTGCTTCAAACTACTTTGGTGAAAGTCGATAAAATCAGCGGTTAAAAAATATATGACTTCCTTGTGGTTTTGATTTGCATTTCCCTAATAGTGAAGTTGAGCATTTTTTCATATACCTGTTGGCCATTTGTATGTCCTCTTGGGAGAAGTGTCTGCTCAGGTCCTCTGCCCATTTTTCAATTGAATTGCTTGGGGTATTTTGTTGTTGAGTTGTATGAGTTCTTTATATATTTTGGATATTAGCACTTTCTTTATTGAAGGTGGTGTTTTCCAACATCTTCTTCCACTCAGTTGGTTGCCTCTTTGTTTTGTTGGTGGTTTCTTTTCCTGTGCAGAATCTTTTCAGTTTGATATAGTCCCATTCATTTATTTTTGCTTTTACTTCCCTTGCCTTTGAATTCAAATTCATAAAATCTTTTCTGAACCCAAGATCCATAAGTTTAGTACTTATTCTTTCTTCTATGCAATTTATTGTTTCAGATGTTATGTTTAGGTCTTTGATCCATTTTGTGTTAGTTTTGGTATATGGTGACAGATAGCAGTCTAGTATCATTCTTTTGCACATGGCTTTCCAATTTTCCCAGCTTCATTTATTGAAGAGGCTTTATTTTCTCCATTGTATGTTTTTGGCTCCTTTTAGAACAGCTATTTATCAACAAGACAAGTGATAACAAGTGTTAGAGAGGTTGTGGAGAAAAGGAAACCTTCATATACTGCTGGTGGAAATGTAAATTGTTGCAGCCACTATGGAAAACAGTATAGAGGTTCCTCAAAAAATTAAGAATAAAATTACCATATGACCCAGCAATCCCTCTTCTGGGTATCTACCCAAAAAAATCTGAAAACATAAATATATATGTACCCCAGTGTTCATTGCAGCATTATTCACAGTGGCCAAGACATGGAAACAACCAAAGTGTCCTCCATAGATGACTGAATAAAGAAGATGTGGTACATATATACAATGGAATATTACTCAGCCATAAGGAAAGATGAAATTCTTCCATTTGTGACAACTTGGATGGATCTTGAGAGTATCATGTTAAGGGAAATAAGCCAGACAGAAAAAGTCAAAACCATATGTGGGATACAAAAACTGAAAGCAACAGATGAACAAGACAAACAAAAACTCATAGACACAGACAACGGTTTAGTGGTTACAGGGTAGGGGAGAGGAGGGTGGTAGAAGAAGGTAAAGGGGGTCAAATATATGGTGATAGAAGGAGAGAACTGACTCTGGGTGGTGAACATACAATGTGATATATAGATGATGTATTACAGAATTTTACACTTGAAACCTATATAATTTTAGTAACCAATGTCACCCCAATAAATTTAATTTAAAAATCAATTAAGCTATAAATTTGCTGTGTGTCATTTTCTGTATCATGTTTTATTCTGCAATTAAAGATAATGAATAAATAAAATTAAAGTCAAAGCATGGTGAACAAATGGCAGCACAAAACCTGCAACTTATAACCACTCTTGTCACTCTTGTCTGGAGGCCTACATTCAACAACCGTTGATGGAGACTAATCCAGTCAGTGCATGTATATTTTTAATACTGAAAGGCTATAAACAATGGAAATTTTGCTCTTCTGCCTCAGTGCTCTAGGCAACTGCATCTTTAGGGAATCAGAACAACTGAGAAAGTTTCTGTCTATTGCATAATTTCCCCCTGTGCAGAGTTACACAAAATGCTGCCGTCATAAAGGTAGTTAATTAACAGTACTAATTGTGCTTGGGTCGTGACCAAATGGAACTTCAGAGACTTGGTGCTGCTAGCCAGAAATCAGTCTGTTATGGGAATTGTCTCCTAGAATCATTTTGGTTTTCCCAGGGTAACTAAGGGGAAAAGAGGTTAATGGGTCACTTGGGGGCGGCACATCTTTCTGCAAATTACCATTTCCTTCCCCTACTAAGATATTTTTTTGACCATGAAATCAAAAGACAGTCCTTGAATAATAAAATAGATAATAATTGAATAACAGAGAGGGGAAATTGCATCAACAATTGAAGTATTACAATCTCCCTCAGCCTTTGAATACCTTCTTCTACAGTAAACTAAGAGGTTCTGGCAGATCAACCTCATCATATGTGTGCTAGCTTTAGGTCTAAGTTTGTCATCACCCAAATAAAGCAAACTGTTACAGTCACTTCCAGCCATCTGAGCCAACATGTTAAACACAGAATCATTGCTGAATGCCATAACATCATAAAATGTGGCCCAATCCAAGGTTATATTCCTTCCATCTGGTCCAAGACCCTTAGGAGACATTCCCATACATATGTCTCAGATTTCTGTTGATACACATATGTAAAATCTTGCGATTCTTTTGGTATGTATTGCATCTTCTCATGAATCTCATTTGGTCCCTGACCCACTGGAGCTTTCTGAGATGTGAGCCTGGTTATAGGACTAAGAGTAATGTGAAGAAATGGGAGCAAAAACAGGATTATCAGCAGTCCCCTGTGTGGCAACCAGCTCAGGAGAGGTCATTCCAGTTTCTTCAAATAATCAGAGACAAATCTCTTCAGATAGAGTAAGTAAAGATGGTTCCACCAATTAAAAAAGGATCAGAAAAAAAATAGAGATTCATGTTTCCTAGTTTTATTAGAGCCTGCCAATATTCCTCATTTTTATTTTCAAGGTGTTACGTCTTCCCAATCAATCCATAACTTTAAGAGACAGTATGAAGTTGTGAGCTCAATTTGCCTTGTAATTCAGCAATCCACATATTAGAATTTTTACCCCTAGAAGACATAATCCAGCAGTTACAAAAGATAAACATTTATTTTAGGACAGCCATAGAGACTTTCTGGTCCCTTACTTGATCTTGACAGGGGAATTTGTACTGTCATGGTCTAGCTTTGGTATCAGGGTAATACTGTCCTTGTAAAATGAGTTTGGGAGTATTCACTTCACTTCGATATTTTTGGAAGAATTTGAGAAGGACTGACATTAATTCTTCTTTAAATATTTTGTAGAAATTCCAGTGAAGCCAGCTAATGCTGGGCTTTTCTTTGTTGAAAACGTTTTATATTTTTATTTTTTTTATTTTTATTTATTTATTTTTGGATTACTGATTTAATCTTCTTACTCATTACTGCTCTGTCCAGTCCAGATTTTACATTTCTTATAATTTAATCTTGGTAAGTCATATGTTTCTAAGATTTTGTCCATTTCTTCTAGGTTATCCAATTTGTTGGCATATAATTTTTCATAGCAATCATTATGATACTTTATTTTCTGTTTTCATCATTTGTGATGCTTTTCATTTATAATTTTATTTATTTTTGTCTTCTCTGTTTATTAGGTAGCAAAAGTTTTGTCCATTATGTTTATTTTTTCAGCATACCAGCTCTTAAATTTTATTAATCTTTTCTATTGTTTTCTACTCTATACTTCATTTATTTATACTCTAATTTTTGTTATTTCCTTTCTTCTATTAACTTTGGTCTTAGTTTGTATTTCTTTTTCTAGTTCTTTGAGGTGTAAAGTTAGGTTGTTAATCTGAGATCTTTTTTTTTCTTAATGCAGGCATTTATTACTATAAACTTCCTTTTAGAATTGCTTATGTTGCATTTTATAAGTATTGGTATATTGTGTTTCTTTTTTCACTTTGCATTTGTCTAATTTATTATTTTCTTTCCCTTTTGATTCTTTTTTGAGCCATTGGTTTTTCCATATGGTGATGTTTAATTTTCACGTATTTGTGAATTTTCCAATTTTCCTTCAGTCATTGATTTCTAGTTTCATACTATTGTGGTCAGAAAATATCCTTGAAGTGATTTCAATCTTATCAAATTTGTTGAGACTTGTTTTGGGGCTTAACATGTGATCTGTACTGTGTGCTCTTGAGAAAAATGTGTATTGTGCTACAGTTGGATGAAAATTTCTATATATGTCTTTTAGGTCCGTTTGATCTATACTGTTATTCAAATCCACTGTTTCTTTATTGATTTACATCTAATGATTTATCCATTGTTGAGAGTAACGCATTGGAGTCCCCTACTATTATTGTATTGCTGTCTACTTCTTTCTTCTGTTCTGTCAATACATGATTTATACATGTAGGTGCTCTGATGTTGGGTGCATAAAAATTTACAATTGTTATACCCTCTTAATTAATTGACCCCTTTATCATAATACAATGACCTTTTTGTCTCTTGTGACAATTTATTTTAAGTCTCTTTTGTCTAAGTTCCTGTGCTGTTTGGGTTACCATTTGCATGGAATATCATTTTCCACCTCTTTACTTTCAGTCCACATGTGTTCTTAAAGCTAAAGTGAGTCTCTTTTAGGCAGCATATAATTGGTCATATTTTTTATACATTCAGTAATTAATTCTATATTTTAATTGGAAAATTTAATCCATTTACTTTTAAAGTAATATAGATAAGTGAGGACTTATTATTGTTATTTTGCTCATTGTTTTCTGACAGCTTTGTATTTCCTTTATTCCTTTTGAATTCCCCCTGCTGTCTTCCTTTGTAACTTTTTTTGTAGTGGTATGTTTTAATTCCTTTGTTTTTATAATTTGTATATCTAGTATAGGCTTTTTATTTTATTTATTTATTTATTTTATTGTTAGTTTCAGGTGTACAGAACAATGCAATTGTTATACTTTTCACCCTTCGCACAGAAACAACCCCCCTCCCCCATCTACTGCCCTCCCACCGCCGATATCATACTTATCTATCACAATTCCATTGACTCCATTCCCACTCTCTACTCCATGTCCCGTGACTATATGTATATGTAATTATAGTTGATATGCAATGTTATTCAACATCAGCTTCAGAAATACAGTGCGGTGGTCAGGCCTCTACACCAACTATGAAGTGGTCTCCCTAACAAGACATGAGTCCATCTGGCCCCCTAAAAAATATTTACAACATTATTGATTATATTCCCCAGACTGTCTTTTCTATCACTGAGGCTATATTGTAGTTACAAATTTGCATTAGTACAGGCTTTTCATTTATGCTTAATATGAGGCTTACATAACACTTCTTATAATTATAGCTCTCTATTTTAAGCTGATAACTTAAGTTTGATCACACACAAAAATTCTACACTTTTAGATCCCCCTTCACACATCACTTTATAATATTGATTTCACAATTTACATTTTTGGTTTTGTGTATCCATTAAATTAATGTGATTACTTTTATTACTTTTGCCTTTTAACTTTTATTAAAGTGTTGAAAGTGATTTATGAACCATCATTAGAATAGTAGCATATTCTTTATTGGACTATATATGTACCTTTACTAGTGAGTTTTATACTTTAGTTTTTTCATCCCATTAATTATCATACTTTTGTTTCCATTTGCAGTACTCCCTTTCACATTTTTTATAAAGAGTGATGAACTCCCTCAACTTCTGTCTGTCTGGGAAAGTCTTCATCTCTCCATTTCTGAAGGACAGCTTTGTCAGGTATAGTATTCTTGTTTGGCTGTTCTTTTCTTTCAGCACTTTGAATATATCATCACACTTTCTCCTGGAACTGCAAGGTTTCTGTTGAAAAATCCATTGACAGTCTTATGAGGGCAACCTTGCATAAAATGAGTCACTTCTGTCTTGCTATTTTCAGAACACTCTCTTTATCTTTGACTTTTAACAGTGTGGTTATAATGTGTCTGTAAATCTCTTTGATTTCAACTTATTTGGAGTCCTGTGGGCCTCATGATTCTGCATGTAGATTTTCTTCCCTAGATATGGGAAGTTTTTAGCTATTATTTCTTTAAGTAGGCTTTCTGCTCCTTTCTCTCTCTATCTTCTGTTTCTGGGTCTACCATGATGCATATATTGGTTTGTTTGATGGAGTCCCATACTTCCTTAGGCATTTTTTTTTTAAAGATTTTATTGGGGACTTGGGGGAGGGGAATAGCATTGGGGAATCAGGGAAGGGGAACAGACAAATTGCTGTCCTTTTGTTCTTCAGTCCAGTTGTGGAGGACGTCACTTCACTGGCCTGTGTTGGTATTATCATTACACTCTTCCCAGGTGAGGCAGTCGCTCACCGATTATTGGATGGCTGCTCACAGTGGCTCATGGCAGCTCATGAAAGCTCACGCCTGCTGCTGGCCAACCCCACTGCAGCCTACACCGTGGCTGGTGACTCACGGCAGCCCAGCTCCAGGTCGAGCTGTTGTTCACCATCTCAGCTGTAGAGGGCGCAGCATCACTGGCCCTCATGTGGAATCCAAACCAGGGCCCTGTTGCCAGAGCTGGTGCCCCAAGCCAACACTTAACCAACGCACCATTCGGCTGGCCCCTTCCTTAGGCTTTAATCACCCTAGTTCATTCTTTCATCTGTTTGCTCCTTTGGCCATATAAATTCAAATGACCTATCTTCAGTTTCATGGACTTTCTTTGTCCTAATCAAGTCTGCTTTTGAACACTTCTAGTGAATTTTTCGGTTCAATTATTGGGTTCTTCAGCTCCAGTATTTTTGTTTTGTTCTTTTTTCTATCATATCTATCTTCTTGTTGATACTCTCATTTTGTTCATATATTGCTTTCTGATTTCATTTAGTTGTCTATTATGTTCCCCTTTAACTCAATGAGCTTTTTAAAGATGATTATTTTGAATTATTTGTCATGCAATTTACAGATATCCATTTCTTTTGAATTAATTACTGGAGATTTGTTTTTCTCTTTGGATTGTATACAGTTTCATGATTCTTTATGTTCCTTGTAGGTTTACTTTGTTGTCTGCGCATTTGAAGAAGCAGCTTCTTTCCCCAGTCTTTATGAACAGGTTTTGACTAGGAGAGACCTTCACCAGTTAGCAGAATTCAATGTGAAACAACATAGAGACCAATCCGTCAGAGTGTGTGCTTCCAAGGGTGGCGACAAGGCCCTCTTCACTTCCTTTTCCCTCTCCTGGAGGAAAAGTCTCAGTTTTGTGTTTTTTCCCAGTGTTTCAGAACAGTACCAGCTGTAAGAGGACACCTACTCCTTTTGTTGTTGTTGTTAGCTGACCGAGAAGATTGGGCTTTTCCAGTTTTTCAGCACTTAGTATGAGTGAGATAAAATGTGGCTTCAAAAAGGGCACACTGCATTTATGGGGATGAGGCTCCCTTTGCTTCCGTCCCTTCTTCGTGGAAAAAATAAACCTTTAGTTACGTGCTTATCCCCAATCTCACAGAAAAGTACCAGCTGTAAATGGAAGGCCTCTTCTTTCCCACGTTCTCATGTGTCCCAACCTACAGAACAATCTGCAGGCTGTTCAGTGCTCAATGCAAGGTGAGATTGGAACCTGCTGTCTTATGGGCCATAACACAAGTCTCCATACATTTTAAAATATTCAAATAATACAAAGTAGGTTATTGACTACAATGAAAATAAATTAGAATCAATTACGGAATGATATCTGGAAATTTTCCATGGAAATGAAAACTCGTGTTAAAGAAATTAAAAGAAAGATTATAAAGTGCATTGAACTGAATGAATATAAGACAAGATACATGAAAATTTATGATGCAATTAGAGTAGTGCTTAAAGGGAAATAAACAGAACTAAATGTCTGTATTAGAAAAGAGGAAAGGTCTCAAGTGAATGATGATCATTTCCATCTAAAGAAACTTTTAAAAAAGCAAATTAAAGATGACTAAAACAGAAGAATATAAATATAAACAATGAGAGCAGAAATTATTGAAAAAAGAGAAAAATCAATGAAGTGAAAACATGGTTCTCTGAGAAAATTGAGAAAGTTGAAAAACCTCTAGCCATGCTGATAAGATAAAGAGAAAAAAAAGACACAAACTACCAATACTCAGAATGAGAAAAAAGAAAATATTGCAGGCCTTATAGGTATTTTTTAATATAATAAGAGACTATTGGGAACTACTTATTCCAATAAATTTCACAATGTAGATGAACATATAAATTTTTTGAAAGACAAAAACCACACAAAAAACTGAATTTATAGTTGAAAATCTTTCCACAGAGAAAACTCCAGGCACAGATGACTTCACCAGTGAATTCTACACCAGCCCCTGGAAACCACCATTCTACTTCCTGTTTCTATGAATTTGACTACTTTTGGTACATTATATAAGTGAAATCATACAGTGTTTGTCTTTTTGTGACTGGCTGATGTCACTTACCATAACATCCTCAAGGTTCATCCACTAAATTTTCCCATTTTTTAAAAGTTCTATAGAAATTATACAGACCTCTTTACTGACCACGCTATTCAATAAAGTTCCCTCTGGAGCTTACACCTGGCCCTGCAAGACTTTTATCCAGGCCTAAGATATGTACAAATATTTGGGAATTTACCCTAATTTCTGCTAAAGCATATGTCTATATTGCCACGAAGGATGTGAAATACACCTGTAAACAGCTCTTATTTGTCCACATATATTAAGGCTTATGACCAGCACTCAGAAATACTGAACTACTAAGGTTTTCTTCATCAGTGTCTCAGACTCACCCACTCACTCCCTTTTTCTGCTCAGCTGTATCTTCATCCTTTTAAAGTATTTAGTCCTTCCCTTTATTGTAACCTGCTCTGATATTTGCTATCATCATGCTTAGTGGTCTGAAATCTATGCAGGTATGTTGTATCTCCAAGAGCACAGGTACTTTTACGCTTTTAGCCCATTATGAAATTAAAAGAATGTCAAATAACAATATAGGAGGGAACCAGAGCTTTCTCCTTGGCTTTATCACATGCACCTAAAGCTGATGCTAAAGGGTTGGTGCCTTTTAAGTTTGGGGTATATTTGTGCAACGGATTGGGGTGGGTGGATGGAGTAGAGAGGATTCCATTGCTCTGTGTCCAAATGCCCACCATAGTCAATTCCCAGTAGAGGGTGAACCCTGAAAACAGCTCCTGAAATTTTATTTCCTTAGAAGGTGATGCAGAATAACAGGTTTATAGGCATTCTTCTCCTTTGTAGATACAGCTCCAGAAATCTAAAGAATCTTCTCACAAAAAATGCATGTCAAGTTGATGCTCTCATCTATCCTAATACACTCTTTACCCCCAAAGTTCCAGCAGCTCTCACTGTGATCTAACCCCAATAATGGCTCACCACTACTGAGCTGAGTCTCTCCATACTCAACTAAATAAAATAATTTGTTGTCACCTCCTGAGTGTACAGTTCATAGTCTCAAGATACACACTTTCTGTTTGTCATATGTGGTTTTTATTATGTTCAGGTACATCCCTTATATATCCAATTTGGTGAGAGTATCATGAAAGGATGTTAAACTTTGTCAAACGCTTTTTCTGCATCTATTGAGATGATCATATGATTTTTATCTTTTATTTTATTAATGTGGTATATCATATTTGATTTACCTATGGGTATCAAATCATCATATCGTACCTTAAACTTACAAGGTCAGACAATTATGTTTGTGAACTCATCTTAGAAAAAGTGCTACATACCTCATTGCTGAATATCACTACAGTCACCTTCAAAGTACCCCCTTTGGGAAGCTATGCACTGATGCCAGCATCTAGTCCACCCTTCAAAGCAATTTTGGAACTCTTTTTCTGGAATGTCCATCAGAGCTGTCATCGTATTACCCTTGATGTCCCGAATATCATCAAAATGTTTTCCTTTCAATATTTCCTTTATCTCTGGGTAAAGAAAGAAGTCATTGGGAACCAGATCAGGTGAGTAGGGAGGGTGTTCCAATACAGTTATTTGTTTACTGTCTAAAAACCCCCTCACATACAGTGAGCTGGTGCATTGTCATGATGCAATAACCATGAGTTGTTGGCAAAAAGTTCAGGTCGTCTAACTTTTTCATGCAGCCTTTTCAGCACTTCCAAACAGTAAACTTGGTTAACTGTTTGTCCAGCTGGTGCAAATTCTTAATGAATAATCCCTCTGATATCAAAAAAGGTTAGCAACATTGTTGCAACAAGTTCGTGAACTTAATTGTCAGATCTGCATATCAATACTACCTCAATAATGCTGCAAAATACATATATAATCTATTTTCTTAATTTTAAGATTCTGTTTTTACTGCTGATTGTTGAAAAGACTTATAAATGTAAGCATTTAACCAGTTAAACTTGGCAATTATATTTGCAAGAGAATTGTAGTTGTTCAACTAACAAAATATGTTTGTTATTAGAAGTACAATTTGTTCACTAAAGCTATAAAACGACTCACTACTTCTGTGGTAAGTAAGCCCATAGCCATTAAGTTTTATGGATTTTCTTGCTAGTCATAAAACTTTGGCCTCTGAGTCCATTATTCTCTGAAGCCCAACAAACTACAAGTAAATTCAATTCAAACACTAAAAAGCCTTTTTATTTCAGAATATGGTGTCTGCAACTCAGATAGCAACTTTCAACAGAAGATAGTAGGACAGACTACTTTACCAGTGAATCACAAGTACTCCAAAAACAGGGGTGGAACCCATTCTTTGGGATTTTCAGCAAGAGCTGACTGTCTCTGCAGCCAATTTCTAATTTGGGAGACAGCCAATTTGTTTTGTTTTGTTTTGTTTTTGTTTTTTTCTTTTCCTGCAAATTTGCTGGAAACATTAATGAGATAAGGAAAAGGAAATTCATGTAATAACTGAGTAAGACCCAAGGTCATATAATGCTGTGTAAAGCTGTACTTTTCCACTCATGAACTTTTATCTGACACTCAGTATCTAAAAACAATTTTAGGAACTGAGAAAATGAAATAACAATAAATTCTGAGGTATAATAAGTTCTTAGGAGCAAAACTAAATCACAAGAAATGATCACACTGAACTATGTTGGCCAGCCATGAAAAAATCTCAGGAATGGTGAAAAGGACAAGCTGTATCATCACCCCACTCTAATGTAACAAACATTCTCTAAGCCATGCCTTAATAAAAACCTCAACTAAAATTTGTTCAGGGAGTCAATACCGCAAGTCTCAAATAAAGCACTTGCTGTCATTTCCCACTAGTCTCAATTTACATTCTGTTGGTGTGGTAAAATAAAAAGAGACTGAAAAGGCTTGGAATGGAAACATTTTATTAACTACAATCTAGCAACAGACTGAAAAATCAAAGATTGGAAGTTGGGAGAAAAAGTGGAGAAAAGGAGTAGGTCTGTTAAGGCCAAAAGTCCATGCTCTAACTCGGTCCCATTTGGGGAAAACGAAGTCTCTGAATGTTTGATTGGTTGCCAGTATCCAGATAGATGACTTAGGCAAGCTCTAAACCTCTGTGCTAGTTGTTGGTGGCGTACTGCAGATGAGATGCCATAGTCTAGGTCGTGTCACTCATTCAGGTCTAAACAAGTGTCTGTAAGGCTAGTTTGCCAGGATAGAGAAGTTAAAAAATAATTTTCAAAAAGCTAAACTCATGATGCTCATGCAAAATCATTAAATCATGAGGGAAATAGTAGGATGTTAAAACCAGTTCAAATTGGGATTTGACTTACAGAGATGTATATTCTCTACTGGACAAAATGTATTTGCATTGCTACAAACAGAAATCATTTTCATTGCTCAAAAATATGTGCAGTATTATCAGTTTTCTATAAGTTAATTCTATCTATAGGGTTTTAAATAGCCTAATCAAAGACAAGCGCCCACATTCCTATAGAACAATATAATCCCAGAGGATCCCCTAAACGATGCTCAGCATTTCATTGAATGGGCACCCAATAATTCTTTTGCCAATTTCCAAGTCATTCTCAATTGTTCCTAACAAAATATTTCCCTGTTGCCTTGAGTAAGACCTGCTTAGACTGAGTGGAAAAGCCAGTCTTTCCTCTAGTGCAGTCAAACAATGTTGAAAGGAGAGGAAAAATTATCCTATGGGGCTTCCATTGGCCAAATCTAGCTGCCTTGCTGCAAAGAAATTGGTCTGCAAAACTACTAAAAGTACTGTCCCAATGTGAGTGAGTTTGAATGTGTTCTTCTGCGTGAAATAAAGTTATAAGTACTGAATTGAGTCCTGAGGCTGACACAGTGTGAAACAAGTTTCTCTGTTTGACTCTGATATAAGAGATAAACAAAAGCATTGTCCACATGTTTTACAGTACTTTCACCTCAAAGACTTCCTATACAAGCGGAGTTGATTTTGAAATGGAGGGAAGAGGTAGTCTCGGAAGACAAATGGTATAAAGCATTTGTCAAGTCACAAATTCTTGAAAGGTGGGCTTATTTTGCCTCAAACATGGATCTAATTGTTTATAAAACAATCCCATAAAATTGCCAGATTATCAAGAAAAAATCATCTAATTAAAAGTCATTTAAAAACTGCACGTACAGGGAGTACAAGAATCCTGTTAGAAAAACTGCAGAACAAATCACAAAAATGTAATGTGGGAAAACAAAAGTTCTTGTATTTTTTCCTTTCTTGCACTTTCTCTTCCTAGAATAAATAACTGAATTCTCTGTCTTTGAAGCTTGGCGTAGCTACAGGAGTAATTGCTTATAATCACAATTTTCTCCCCTCTTCCTTTCCCAGTAGCCTGGAAAATCACAGATAACGAATATCTTACTTGAGGGTTATTTCCTCCCATTTGTAACTTGTGATCTATAGAAAATTAAAACCCAGCAGGGGTACAGCCAGGTATGCATGGCTCATACAGATGAAACACAGAAATAAGCTAAAAAGCCAGATAATATAGACAAAACCTGTATTTAAATATTTTGAAAATACAGAAATAACTCATATGAGAGAGGACAAAAAGGGTAAAACTAAATTACCAAATAAGTCATCATTTGGCTTCTAACCAGACAAGACTGATTTACAACATAAACTAACTTTCTCATTTTAGCTTTAAAATCAACAAAAATTCTCTTCTGGCAAAGGAAATTGGATAACTTCCAAGGCTATTGATGGGAAGTGGTAAGAAAGGAGCTGAAAAAGCTTTCTTTTGATTATATTTTTTCCTTTTTAGATGAGGCCTATACCTTCAGGGAAAATATTATCTTGTCTTTGAAAGATAATTGCATGAATGTAACAGTAGCTAAACAGAATGTTTACATAAATTTGTGAGGTTTGTTTTTTTACAAAGACTGGATGACTTTTGTCATTCTAGGATAATTGATTTTGAGTATACTAGATACTAAAAGTCTTAAAACAAATTGAATTATATTATCACAAATTGAGTTATTAATTAAAATAATTAACTTGAGTATTTCCAGTTTATTGTATTAAAAAAAATAAAAACTTACTGAGTGGTTAACTAATTTCAATAAAAGATAGGACTGTTTTACCTCAAAAATGGGCTCAAGATTTTTTTAGTGTTAAGAAATTAAATAAAAATAAGAGACAACGACTAATGTGCAAACACACACTAGGAGAAGGTGTCTAGCCTCCTTTGAATCTTGATTTGCAGCTACTACCATTATGGTTTCTGATCTGAGAAAATGAAATAAATAGATACCCACCGTCCTTCTATTTCTGAAATAAAGATGAATTTTATTTTTTTATATTTTTTATTTTTTTAAGATTTTATTGGGGAATTGGGGGAGGGGAACAGCGTTGGGGAATGGGGAAGGGGAACAGACAGGTAGACAAATTGCTGTTTTGTTCTTCAGTCTAGTTGTGGAGGACATCACTTCACTGGCCCATGTTGGTATTATCATTGCACTCTTCCTGGGTGAGTCAATCGGTTGCCGGTTATTGGTCAGCTGCTCACTGGTCATTGGTTGGCAGCTCTCGCCAGCTGCCGGCCGCTCATGCGGGCTGCCAGCCACTCACATAGCTCAAGGCAGCCCACTGCAGCCCTGCTGCAGCCTATGCCATTTCCAGCGACTCGCGGCAGCCCAGCTCCAGGTTGAGCTGTTGTTCAGCATCTTAGCTGTAGAGGGCAGTGTCACTGGCCCTCATATGTGGGATCCGAACCGGGGCCCTCTGGTGTCCCAAGCCAGCTCTTAACCAACGCGCCGCTCAGCCGGCCCTGGCTCATATATTTACCCAAGTGCAACAAAAAGCGCTGAAATAACACAGGCATAACTTACTTGGCTAGATAACAGAAAATCTAAAGACTTATTTATTGAATCTCAAGAGCTTTCAGAGTCATGTATAACTTTGGCTAAGGTTAATACAAATTTCTGACCACATTTTCCAATTTATAATCCTGCTATAGGAACCTCCACTTGGATGGTGCCGTAAAAAGTGAATCAGTGATTCCTTTGGGAAATTCTCCAGGTTTTAGGTCATGCAAGGTTTTCTTGGGAGAATGAGGGAAAGATGGTCACACCTGTTGATGATAAGACTGAGTGTATTACATGAGTTCCTTGTAGTATGTATGGCTACATCTGTTTGCAACAGAGTGGAGTCTAAGATCAGATGATATTCTTAGCTGCACAGATTGGCCTGTTGCTAATTCATAAGGAGAGAAACTGTGAGCAAGAAAAATTCAAATATTTCTGAAAGTTTGGATAATTTCAACTTGAGAATTCCATTTGTCTTTTCTACTAGGCCAGAAGATTGGAGATGGTATGAACAGTGGAGTTTTTGTGTAAGTGATAATACCATGCAAGCTTTTTTTTTTTTAACATTTGCTCATGAGATTTATTTCCTAACCTTTTATTTATTTATTTATTTATTTATTTTTATTGTTAGTTTCAGGTGTACAGAACAATGCAATAGTTACCCTTTTCACCCTCACAAAGTAACAACCCCCCTCCCCCTATGCAAGCTTTTTAATGAGAGTTTCATGATTCGCCACATGGAAAGCATAAAACTGAGTAAATTTTTTCCAGTGTCACAGCCATAGATCTGTAACAGAATAAGACTTTGATCATTCTGAAAACAAGCATACAAAAACAAAAATATATTCCTATTTCATTGCAGGACCTAATAATAGGAAGTCAATTTGGAAATATTCAAATGGGCAATGAGATTTTAGCTCCCACGTATGCCCAGTTTTTAGAGGTTTACTGGGGTTACATTGTTGGAAGATGGTTCATATATTAGAGGTAGTCTACGTGATTTTCCTAAAATTTCCCTTTTGGTATTGATTTAGAATGATGGTCAATTTGTTCTTACACTAGTGGATGAGTTCACGTAAAATCATAACAAGGTTCTACTTAAAATCATCTGGGGCTACAAGACGTATCCTGGAAATGCCAGAGATTACCTTTGTGCAATTTACATCTGTATCATTTCCAATATTCTTTCTTTGACGTTGGAAACTAATTTTGGCATTCTAGAATGACTCCGTCGTACTCCTCCCAAGTTCCATTTGGGGGCAGTACCAGGAGCAAGCACCTTGGTAAGGGCTTTATACTATTACTTCCTGCAATGGGGCATTCTTATTTATACAAAAACTCCATTGTCCATGCCATCTTCAACCTTCTGGCTCAGTGGAAAAGAGAAATGTAATTCTCTAATTAAAATGAAACTTTAAAGTTTAAAATCAAACTTTCAGAAACATTTAAACTTCCTTGGCTCATAGTCTCTCTCCTTAGAAGGTAACTACTTGCCATGCTTTTTAATTTAACATGCTCCTTTAAATTTTACCTTGTGTGTAGACAATTAATAAGGGAATTTACAAATCCTTGATTAGAACGGATGAAGCTGGGCTCTAAAAAGTTAGCTCATACCAGCTTAAAGCATGAATAAAAAGCATACATCAGAGACTCATACTTCCAGGTTACAAATGGCAATTTTAATTAAATGACTACTAAGACATAAAAATATAGGTGTCTAAGCTACATCCAGGTCTAGAGATTTTTACAACATTCTTCTGCGAATTCTCCTCATTAATGTGCTTTTACCCCTAACTATATCTCTGACTTTGGAAGCCTAATAATCTAATCAATCAACACCATGTAGATTTGTTCAAAGAGTATAAGGTTAATTTGCCCTTTATTCCAAACTGTTGCTAAATCCACATGGAGGAAGCCTCTTTCTCATTTCATTGTTTGTCTCCTTCCACTAACTTACGATGAAAATAGACTATCTTTCTTTCTCCAAAGACCCAATTCCCTTGGACTGCAAATTTCCAAAGTCAAAGGCACCTTATAATATTTATATAGCATCCATCTATTCAGAAGTCTTGGAACGCTACTGTGCATACAGTAGACAGTTATCATTAAGAGGCACATAAACCAATTACATGAAATCTGCTATATTTTCCCATGTGAATATTATCATATTTGTCTACTTTATAAAAATGCCAAGAAGATTTTAACTTTTTTCTGCATGATTGGGTTTCAGTGCTTGCCTTTATGTCAGCCTGCAGGACATTCTTGGTGACAACTCCAGTTGGTCTCACTCTTATTTTCAACAATAACTACACAAGGTTAAAACTGGAATCAGCCAATCCAAAGTGCATTTTCTCATGGATTTTGCAGAGAATTAGTGATTGCTATTGATTGTAACCTCCACTTTTAAAGGGTACAGCAATTGCATGTATAAGCATCCCGGTACTTCCAGTGGTACCAGACTCAGAGGTTGACCCAAACTCACTCAATGAATGAAGGATCTACAGACAACTAAGAAGATATACTTTCTTATCAGAGAGGATGATAAAATGTTTAATATCTATAGGATCACCAGAAACATATTAGGAAAAAGGTAATTTTTGAAACTAAAACTCATGGCTGTCAGAATTTTTTAGAGCTCAAGTATGGAGGCAAATAATCACAGCCAGTGATTATAATTTACATAGTCTAGCAAAATGCCTTTGTCAAGGTTTAATATAAAAAAATCTGTGAAATACATTAGCGTTTACAATACTTTTTAAATATATTTGACTAATTTAGTAGGTTCTTTCATTATTACATTATAACATTTATTATTAAAAATATAAAAATTACAGATAAATGCAAGATAATAAAAAACCACCCATACCCCCTCCCCCAGGGAGAAACATCACTATTAACATTTTGGCTTATGTACATAGCTTATTTTAAAAACAGACCAAATTTTAAATCTTGTTTCGTTACCTCTTTTTTCACTTACTAATCTATCTTGATCAACTATTCATGTTATTTAATATTTATTATATAATGGCTGAGCTCTATGCACATAATATAATTCTACTGTGTTCATAACATAATTTATTTAATTAGAATTGTTTTATTATCAACAGGGAACTGACATAAATATGGGGGGGGGAGAATATAGACACATTGGCTCTAAATGAAGAAAGGTAAGCTAGGCCTCTCCAGGGGTCAATATTAAACCAATTTTATAGGAAGAAAAATAACAATGATTAAAAATCCAGGCTCTGGAACCAAATGGCCTGAATTTAAACTCAAATCTTTCATTTACAAATATTAGATAAATTATTTAATATCTCTGCGCCTCCATCTCCCAATCTGTACAATGGGGTAAGAATAAGATTGCTATGAGGATTAAATAAATTAACACAGGTAAAAAGCTCAGAGTAGTGCCTGACACATAGTATGTACTTTGTAAATATTTACCATTATTATTTTTACCAATAAACTGAAGAAGGAAGTAAACTATTAAGTCTTCAATTTGGCAGGTGACACGAGGCAATGAAAGTACATACCACAATACTATGAAAAGATAAGATAATAGAGATACATCACAAGATATTTGTGAGGAGGTGAGGGAGTACAAAGTAGAAGGTAAGTTTAAAGTGCATTAGAAGATAAAACAAATTTTATTTTTAAACTGATAGACTCCAAGAAAATGGCTACAGGCCAGGAAAGGAACCAGGCTCATTTTAAAATTTATAAAGCCTTTCAAATGTCATCTCACTTAGTCATAACCATAAATCTATAAGCTGTATTGCAGCATTTGAAACTGAAATTCAGAAAAGTCAAGTGACTTAGGTAAGATAACACAGCAAGTGAATTGGTGCTGTTAGAACCAGAATTTCTGAATTTTAACTGCAAATTTTGTGTGATGCTATACTGCCCTTTATTTTAGACTCTTGTTTTAAGACAAAGACTATGATATTTGGGGAGATAGGCAAATCTATATTTTAGGCACCCCAAATCTGGCCTGCCTCCTGTTTTTTTAAATCAAGTTTTATTGGCACTCAGCAATGTGTATTCATGTGTGTTGTCTGTGGCTATTTCAATACTTCTAGAGAAGAATTGAATGGCTGCAATAGAGATTATACAGCCCACAAATCCAAAACTATTTACTATCTGCCCCTTTAACTTTGTCAACACCTCATCTGCTTGACTGAAAATAAAGTCGAGAACATTCTTCAATATATGGAACAAAGCATGAAAGCAAGATTTGTGAATTAGAATGTGTATGTAACCACAGATCCTACAGATGATTGCTACTTTTTACTCATAACCAAAAGATGAAATAACAAAGCAGAACAGGAGAAAAGGCAGATGTGGGATACAAACAGATAATGAAGTATGTTTTTAACAAAGGTACCAATTATAGGGCAGAATAGCTTGAAAACAGTAATATGGCTCTCCTGAGAAACAAACTTGTTTACATCATTATTTAATATGTGTAAAAGATATTATTGGCACGATTATTTGGGAACTGAAAAGTAAGTGTTAATATAATCTTGATTTTTATGCCTATAATATAAAAAAGTCCCTCTTTCTTTTCAGGGAAGAACGTCACCCATTCTTTAGTGAGAACAGAATAGACCCAGCATATGGTGGTGACGGTCCATGAACATTCAATGGTGTATAGCAGAAAGACGGTCCCAGTTCCAATCCCAGATGACAACGTAAGAGGGTCTTAAACTCACTCTCTCCCATAAACATACCCAATCTACAGCTACATATGGAACAACTTCCTCTGAGAAAAACCAAAAACCTGCCTGAGCAACTCATGTGGAGTCAATTAGAGAAGGCCCTCATCTAAGCAGGTAGGAGAGGCTGGATCACAATCTCACCACACACCCCACAGCTGGCACAGAGACCCACAGTTAGGAGGGAAATCAAAAGTAGGAGCTTCTCCCTGAGGAGCAAAGTGTTCAAACCCCACATCAGGCACCCCCAACTTTTAAGACCCGCACCTGAGAAACAAGCCCCCAAAACATCTAGCTTGAAAAACAACGGGGCTCATGTCCAGGGGGCCCTCAAGGCTATAACGATGTGAGAAAGGGCTTTTCAAGGGCATATGCACTCAAACTCACCTGCCCTTGGGCCCAGCGTGGCAGCAGTGATCAAGGGCTGTCCCGGCTTTGTGTGAGAGAGGCTCCTTTGCTTTTTGGCTTGTCATGGAGCACATCAGCCTGAGGGGCAGGCTTCGGGTCTGACCCACATGTCGGGTCCCATGGACAGACACGCTCTCAGAATGCAGGCAGGTGCCTGCCATCCTTGTGTTCTCCCTCAGCCTCACCCAGCTCACTGTTACCTCCTGGGCATGTGCTTATATACTTGGCTGGAGCCCCAATTTTTGTGACTGCTGCCCAGGGGATGGCCTGGCACTGGTGGGTAGCAGGGCTTACACTTGTGATCCTACAGGACTGTATATATTTGCCTCCTGTTAAAGCTGCTACCTGAGAGTCTAAATTCCAATCACGGTGAGTCTAGATACTGACTGAGATCTTTCCCTTTGGGACACTGACAGCTCCTGGCACACCCTCAACTACTAGGAGCCATTAAAAATAAAATGGGCTGCTTGGAAATTACAAAGTTTTGAGAGACAACCAAGAGCTAGCGTAGGGTTGAACAGTAAGGATTATCTCCTATATGAAGTGATTCCTTTAAGGCTGGGAGAGGTGGCTGTTTTACCCAATGCACGGAAGCCAACACAGCGAGTCAGCAAAATGAAGAAACAAAGTAATGTGTTTCAAACAACAGAACAAGATAAGACCTCAGAGAAACGGCGCATTCTTCATGTGGGTTGGCTATTTAGGGACAGAAAATTTGTGAATAGTCACTTGGAAATTTTATGTTTCAATAAATCCGTTTAAAGATTTTTTTCTAAAACCCGTAAGCTTACTGAACACTCTACTCATCGCCACTTTCATCTCTCTGTTCCTGAATGTGTAAATGACTGGATTTAGAAAGGGAGTTAGAACTGCATCAAACACAGCTAGAAATTTATCCAGATGTGTTGAAGAAGAGGGCCACATATAGAAAAAAATCAGTGGACCAAAGAATAAAACCACCACAGTGATGTGAGCTGACAGTGTAGAAGCAGCCTTGGATAAGCCACCTGAGGAGTGTTTCTGTAGAGTGGCCACGATGAAGATGTAAGAGAGAATGAGCAAGGAGAAAGCACCCACAGAAATGAACCCACTATTAGCAGTGACCATGAACTCTAGTTTATAGGTATCTGTGCAAGCAAGTTTGATGAGCCGAGGTATGTCACAATAAAAGCTGTCTATTACATTAGGGCCACAGAAAGGCAAGTGTACCACAAATGCCAGTTGGGCCAAAGAATGAATGAGACCAATGGTCCAGGCAACCACTAAAATCAAAATGCACATCCGTGGGCTCATGATGGTCAGGTAGTGGAGAGGCTTACATATGGCCACGTATCTGTCAAAGGCCATGGCGATGAGCAGCACCATCTCAGTGCCCCCAACAGCATGACTAAAGAAGATCTGAGCTATACAACCCCCAAAGGAGATGACCTTCCGCTTCCTGAAAAGATCACAAATCATCTTGGGTGCTGCAATAGAGCAAAATATCAGATCAATTATGGAGAGATTGGCTAACAGAAAATACATGGGGGAGTGTAAACAAGGATCAGAAGTCACAGTGACCACTATGAGGAGGTTTCCCATAATACTAAACATGTAGAAGAGACAGGAAAAGCAAAAAAAAAGCAGCTGGATCTCCCAGGAACTGGAGAGTCCCAGGAACACAAACTCAGACACCACAGAGTAGTTGGCTCCATTCATTTGCTCATTTGGTAGGTGCACTCTCCTGTTACCTAAAGGAAGAAAATGACACTACTCAAATCAATGCTGTAATATTAATACTCTCTATGAAAAAGTATATATTGTAAATTTTGGAAGTCAAATATTACCTTAGAATTTCACAAAAATCAAATAACATCCTGTTGGCCACTACTGCTGTCATCACACATGAGAGTAACTAAGTTGCCAGGTGGTCTTGCTAGCACGACGAATGGTGAGTGATCTAGTGGACTGGTAGCCATAGGTGCACCTGAAGAAACCATAAACAAAGGGCATTCAATGTTAAATTGCTTTATCAGTATGATCAATGTTAGCTATCTTCTCCCTGGAGGAGTAATAACCAATCTCATATACTAGAGAGGCCAAAGAGGACTATTCTATGACAAAGAGACTTATAAGATCCTGTGACTCTGATTTTTTTTTCCTGAAGCCAGAAATTATCCTTCTCTATTTTATACTTCCCAAAATATAATTAATTCATTAATATCCAAGACAAATGCTGCCTCATCTGCCTAACCTTCCTCATGACTTATATATCCACATTTACTATTATATTTAGAATTGGTCACATGTCTAGTTCCTCCAAATGATTATAAACTGCTCAAGGTTATAAATCATCATGCCTTTAAATTTTTGTCTCTATATAGCAAATATTAGATAGTAAAAAAAAAAATATTTGAATGAATGAATGATTGGACTGAATTAGGTCCTATTTATTAATTCATATCCTTCAACAAACATTTATGAAGCACCTACTATGTTCTAGGAAGTAGTCTAAGCACTAGGAATATAGCAAAGAACAAAATAGACAAGAGTCCCTATTCTCAACGATTTACATTTTGGCAGAAAAAAAAAGGCAATTAAAAAATAAATATACAAAAAGATATATAGGATGTCTGTCAATGATTTCACTATGGAGAAAAATTAAGCAAGGAAGGTGAATAGGGTAGTATGGGAAGTGTTTTTATAAAATAGAACTGATAGGAAACTTCTTGCTGATAAGCGCACTCATCAGAAAGCTAAAGCAGGTGAATGAGCAAAACATAAAGGTATTTGGGGGAAGAATATTCCAGGCAGAGATAACAGCGAGAGTAAAAGCTCTGAGATGTGAACTGAATTGGTATGTTCAAAGAACTATAAGGAGGCCAGAGAGGCTAAACATGAGTATTTAGGGGAGATGGAGCAAGAGGAGTAATGTGTAGGGTCTTATAAGCCATAGGACTTTGGTTATTATTCAAATGAGATATGCAACTGGAGTTCCAACAGGGGAACAACAAAATCTAGCTTACGTTATTAAAGGATCACTCTGGCTGCTGCATTTGTGAATACACTTTAGAGTCTCAACGATAGAACCAGGGAGACTATTAGAAGC
Organism: Hipposideros armiger; assembly: GCF_001890085.2. Classification (NCBI taxonomy): domain Eukaryota; kingdom Metazoa; phylum Chordata; class Mammalia; order Chiroptera; family Hipposideridae; genus Hipposideros; species Hipposideros armiger. The sequence continues at coordinate 929,336 of NW_017732074.1, read as the reverse complement.
TATTGCAATAATCCAAGCAAGAGATGATGGTGCCTTAGATCAGATGGACAAAGGTAGATGTAATGAGAGGTGGTTATATCCTGGACATACTCAGATGATGCATGATGAAATTTTCAGGGCTATAAATAACTCTGGCCATTTAAAGACTGTGAAATAGCACATCTCACTTCAGAGTTTTCATATGAAAATAAAAATTATTAAAGGTAATAACAGAGTAAATATACATTTAGTCAGCAAATTTAATAAGGCCTCCAGAATAAGGAGGCATTTGAAGCTTTAAGAAGGGAGTCTGTGGGAAATAAAAAGAAGCACTCCCTTACACATCAAGTAGAAAGATATGGGACTCAATAGCACAAATAATAGCCAGGCTGAAATGTTGCTATGACCCAGTAGGAATTTTTGAGAAGAGAACTAACTATTCTCCATTTAATTTTCTTAAAGCAAAGTCATTGACCTCTCTACACAATGTGACAAAATTTTCAACCCAAAACACATCCAAAAATGCAAAGAAAGAGCAAAATACTAGAGCCACAGAAAGATCAGCTTCTACTTCTAGCCAGAAAAATCTCAGCTCAGTTACTGTCAGCCCTGCATGCATCCAAAAGACAAAATGCCTCTCTGCTATGGTTGGCTACACAGGCCTATTTACCAAGGACAGACCAGATTGCATTTGAACAAAGATTCAGATATAGCTCCTAAAGAATATATTAGCCACTTATACTACATTGGATAGCAAATGGAACATGAAAGTCATTCTCTTTCTGTGTTATGTGCATTTATTCTACCAAGACATCTACAGCTGTGAGAGAAGTCTGTGTGTACTCAACTGAACATCCCGAAAGATGAACATTGGAATATTACAGCTAAATGTCAGTTGTACCTCTATTTAAGAGGTTTGTCCTGCATCTCTAAAAAAGTTAGGCAGAGAAAAAGTTAATCCTTCTCAGCCTCTCTTTTATAGGTATATAGCCAGGGTAAATTAAAAGTGGGAAATATTTACCCCTGCAAATAAAGAGCTAATAATGGTCAACATTATAGTAAAACTCTGCTGTCATTGAAATCTACTGATTATCAGAAACCTCAGCAAAAAGAAAATTGCAAATTCCTCCCCTTCCACCCACAGCCAATAGGTAAAGAATTCCTATAATCAAAGATTTATAGGACTAAGTGAGGAGGAGGAAAGCATTTGAAGCAATATTCTAATGATTCCTTGAATTCTAGAATGAAAAATACATAAAGAACCATGACAATCCATCACCACTCTCCAAAATCTAAAGTAAGATATGCTTCAATCTAGAATTTAAGAAAAAACAGCACCGGAGCATCAGTAAGTGAAATGATATAAGCAAAGCAAGTATAACAATAAGAGGCCTATATTATCTGCTATATGAGCAAATCAGTACAAACGTCTTCTACCTATAAGATTTAATGAAATATTGTTTATTTCAACTATTGCCAACCTGTTTGTTATGTAAACTACTAAAGGTCTGTGCTTTAAAAACTACAAATATAGAAGTAATAATAACAGCAGTTAAAAGTAATCAAAAATTTTAATTTAGAAAAAAACACCCTCCCCCCCAAAAAATAATTGCTGAGTTGACTAAAAATTCCAGCTCTTCCCATCCTGATCTATACATTAGCTCATTTTTAATAGTTTAATAGTTAATAACTACTTTTTTAAAAAGAGCATTTATATTAAATATCTCTGCAAGTCATTTCAACATAAACTGCATGGTAGAAAAAGCAACAATAAAGTCTAATTACCTATTTGGCTGAATTATTTATTTGAATGAGGATCTATCACATGGAATACTAAAAGTCACTGTAGTGCAAAAGAAGTCAATCATGAGTTATGATGAATAATATCCTGAAACATGTGATCTCCTTTTGGGATTGAACTAAGAATTATTTTGCAGAGGTATATTAGCAATTCAGAGGTGGGAACAAAGACAGAATATATCCAAATACAGCTCCAATATGTGCACCTTTATTATAAGACTCATCAAATGCTGGTAAATATGCCCTTTACATCTCTCTCATTGAAACAGTGTTCTTATCAAGGACATTTTACTTACTTACAGGGGATATTTGACAACATCTGGAAACATTTTTTATTGTCACAGCTGGGACAGGGGGTGGAGAAAGGCTGCAGGGTTGCTACTGGCATCTAGTGGGTGGAAGTCAGGGATGCTGCTAAACTTTGTACAATGCCAAGGATAACAGTATAGCCCCCAACAACAAAGAATTACCCAACTCTAAATGTCAATAGTGCCAAGACTGAGAAGCTCTGCAATAAGCTATAAGTTTCTCCAGAGAAAATCAGTGTTTTACACTATTCTATTGTCCCAGGTTCCCTGACACCACTCCCATCACATGGTATGCCTCTAGTTAGTATGTATTGGAGGGGTGAATGAGTAAATGCAACTACTTGGATGGATGGATGGATGGATGAGCAGATTAAGGGAGGGAAGAATGATGAATAAGTGGACAGACAAAAGATAAATAAGAAAGGAGGCAAAGGAAGAAAGGTTTGTAAACAATTCCTAACTAGTCATTTTTAGAAACACTAACCTTTCCTCTTACCATCAATTTCCACATGCTTGGATTCCTAAATTTGTTATTTTATCTGAACCTTATCTACATCTATTTGACATTGTGGTGGCCAAAATTAGAGGTGGAGAAAATAAACAACTAAATGCCCAACAACTATAGATTATAGCACAAGGATTAATTCCTCTTTAATACCATTCAGCATTTTTTTACATCACAGTTAAAAATGATGATAGGCATGTAATTAGACATGCAGGTGGGGTCAGGTACATTCTCAGGAAGACGGTTTACCAGTCAGTCCTTCTCCAAATTCTGTGCTTCATTTGATTTTAGTCCCAAGAAACACCATGGATTCCTCTTTTAAAAATTTTCTGTAAACACAGAAATAAAACAGTAAGTAAGTGGTCTTGACTTCTAATTTCTGTAGGTTATTAATTTCCCTTCACTCCAATCAAAAAGGTTAATGAAATAAAAAGTAAATAAGTTTTTTTCCAAGTTATTGTTTGAACCCCCAAACCCCTTTCCTATGCTAAGTACACTACATTGTGCCAACCCTGACTCCTCCATAGCTTCGTTTTACCCTGTAAAGCAGAGACACATTTTCTACCACCAAATAAAAGTCAGTCAGTTATTTGCATTTCTCCACAATCTATAGCCCGTTATACACTCCCTAAAGTGACCTGTTCCTTTTTCTCTACATTATAGCCAATCTAACTACAACCAAGATTTTATCTGATGTCTGCAAATGGAGATTCTGCCACTAAGACTATTTTATTTTTCTGAAACTGAATTGAATATATCAAGTCCATTTTTTTTCCTGTTATTTTGATTTTCCATCCTTCTACCTACCTGTTCCCAGTTGGTAACTGAGTTTCTGCTTATACCACTGCTATTATATAAAAAGCTGAAAGAATTTAAAAAGGTAATTAATTAACAGCCCTGGAGAACAGTGACCAGGTGCTGCTGCAGAAACCTGGATTTGCTAACTTAGCTCATGTGGCCAGGAGAATTGTCCATGGAACCCAGCTGGTTTGGTAGGAACAAATGACAGAACAATCTTGTAATGAGTCACTGGAGAGGAAATGGGACTGAGACTAGATGTTTTAAGAGCATCACCTTTGGCAAATTTACCCGTCAATTCTGACTCACTCATTTGTAGTTTAAAATGAAATGGAATGCCTGGGGGTATAAAGACGTTTGATCAAAACCAGGTGGATTTTACCATCAATTTCAATCGGCCTAAGCACACATAATGTTGAAGAGGCAAGAGAAATTGTTGAACCACTTTCACATTAAAATACAATGCCATGAAAGAGAGTGACAGGGTTGATTGTTGCTCATGTTGGGTGGTCAAGGTAACTGAGATCTGAAGGGTGGGGAGGAGCCAGCATGGGAGACAGAAGGGCGTTGAAAATACTTCCAGCAGAAGGAACAGCAGGCAAGGCCTGGCGGCAGGACCGAGTTCTGCTTGTTTTACCCTTCAAAACATGTTCTCCTTTTCCAGAAGTCTCCCAGGATTGACCTCCAATGCATATCAATTATTCCATATCTTTTTGGCTCTTTCAGGAGCCCCATCCAAGCGAACCTAGCAAGAAGATGTGCATAAAAATAAAATCAATGAAAGATTTACTTTTGCCTTTATAAAAGAATGATTCCCTTGAATATTTCCTTTTCAAGTGGGACTCCCCCAGGACATACGAAACAATGTCCAGCACAGCGCAGACTACTGAAAACCTCTGCTCTACCCTATGCTCCTCTTTGTACTCCCATAGCACCTTGTGCATACCGTTATACTACACTTACCTCATGACACGGAAATGGTTTCTCTTTCCTTGTCCTATAGAAGCTCCTCACTGGCAGGGATGCTCATATATATAATATATAATACATAATACATAATATAGAATATAATATATAACATATATATATATAGTGCCCAAAAATGTATACACATTTTAAGAAAGGAAAACTGTATTAAAATTGTAATACTCAATATATATCAATAACAAAAGATAAATGCAAGTCACATTTGACTTCTGCAATTACAAGAAGTACTCAAAGTGGTTACCATCAGCATCCAGACACTTCTGATTATGGTGAACTGCTGCTTGAGCAATGTTGACCAAAGTGTCTACCTGTATACATTTTTTTTGTCACCCCCGTTATATATATCTCCAGTGCCTTGTATGTTTTCTGGAACATAATAGATACTCAATAAATATTTGTTGAACTGAGCAAAACTGAGATATGAAGGATAAAGTTAGATGAAAGCTAAAATATTAACCTCTCTCAGTGTCTCCCCAGAGGCCATTCATGTCAATGACCCACAAGCTTCCTTCCAAGTACCTATGAAGACAGAGAACATGTGCTTTAAGAAACAGGCCTATAATTAGTCAGCTCACCACTACATTATCCTTACCCCCAGAGTAATCTGAAACAGAGCAATTTCAAACAATGTAATCATCTGTTTCATTTTACTGGGGAAAAAGTGTATAATATATTAAAGTTAATAAAATCTTAATTTGTATTATGAACAAATGATAATTCGAAAACTCAAAATCTCACAGAATGATTTAGCAGAAAAATCAACTGATATTTTTAATTTTTTAAATAATTTTTAATTGTACAGAAAGTACATGAATCTATTCTCATTTTAAAAATTAGATCATCACAAATTAAGCCAAAGACCCTTTGATTGTGACCTTAACCCAGGGCCCATGCCTTCTGTTCTAGGGGTAAAAGTCATATAGCATGTATTCTTCCAGACCTTTAAAAACTTTATATTTATATATATTTACCCATGTAAATGCATATGTCTCTAGTTTAATTCTTTCCATTGTTTTACAGATATATCTGGGTATTAATCAAAGTCCAGACAGGAAGAGATGTCAAACTCAAATGGGTGATTGAAGAAAGTTGATTGGAGGAATTGTGTACAAGAGTTTGGGCAGGGCTGGTTACAAGAACCAACCTAGAACTGTAAAGAAACCCAGGGCTGGCAAGAGCAGTGAGCTCTTATCATCCCTGGGGTGACAAACAGATGGGGTAAGAGTGATTTCTAGGGCCACAAATAAAAACTGCAGCTTCAGAAGAGGGTGACCAAACAGGGGCAGGAAAATAACACAGCCTGCTTCTGTAGCCATGACAGGCTTATAATGAATGCATCCTATAGTACAGCATGTCATCATCCCAAGGTGTGGGGCCCAACTAGCACTGTAACTGGACCTCCACAGACCATTCCACTATTCTTATCAAATCAGTCACTTGTAAGTGATGGGTCACGTAGGTAAACATGAGTTCCATATGTGCATGAGCTCATTATTATACTTCATTTGCTATAAAATCTGTCCCCTGGTCAGATGCAATGTTGTGTAGATAGTGTGATAATCTATAAGACATTCTATAAATCCACAAATTACTGGGTTGGCAGATATGTTGAAGTGTATCACTCGGAGTTTGATCAGAGAAGTAGAACCACAATGGGTGACTTAGAATAAGAAATTTCTTATAGGGATTTGATTTTACGTGATGGTGGGAAATGTTAAGCTCTCTGTGTAAGTCTACTAGTATTGCCACTGAATCTCATACTGGGCTTGAGGCCTGCAGAACCAGCAGTCTGAAAAGGAAAATGGACAGGAAGTGGAGGAGACAAAGGACAAAGTAGAACTGTGTCTGTCTCGCACTGCTTCCAATTTTGATGATGCAGGTTGCCTGCTGCATAGCTGATGCTCTTCATCATAAAGATGCGTTTGCACCTGGCCCAGGACTTAGAGGGACTGACGTGGAGATTCGGTAAGAGCTGGAAGAGCTCCAGGCCCAAGCTGTTGTCCCACACGAGCAAGGTGAACAGTAACATGCATGAGCTGTAATGGTACTTGCCCTATACTGGCCTTCAGACCAAAAATGACTAGTGCTTCACTTCCCTCTTCCAAATCTCACACAAACTTTTCTTGTGGTGAACCCTAACATGGAAACATGCATGGAAGGGAATTCTGGAAACATAGATCTGGTTTAGCTAAGTTGATGTAGTATGAAGCCATGACAGCAGAATAGTAAGGCAAATCCATTGTGAAATATATACCTATTCCTACTAGGATAAATCACAGCCTCTTCCATGATAAAATAGGCCCAATGTAATCAATGTGCCACCAAGTAGCTAGCTGATCCTCCCAAGGAATGATGCCAAACAGGTTTCAGCCATTGGTAGGTTGGGACTCAGCAATGGTAGAAGGCAGATCAGCTTTGTTGAGGGGAAGTCCATGGTATTGAGCCCATGCATAGCTTCCATCCCTGTTACCATGGCCACTTTGCACATGGGCTCACTGAGCAAGCACCAGAGTGGTTAGGAATAGAGGCTGACTGAAATCCACTGGATGGGTATCTAATCCACCTGGTAATCAAGAGCCTTCTCTAAAATGGATGGCCTTTCATGAGCATTTACATGAAAGTATCTTCAGTGAATACAATATTTAATTAACCAATCTTGCAGATTAACACCACTCCAGTTACTCACATCAATATATTAATACCTGAATCTCAGGTAATTACATTCATTTCAATAAATTCTGCCTGATTCAATCTCATTTTGTTTCTTTTTCAGCCTAATAATCTAAAAATTCACTCAAATACATGTACCCCAGACTTCAGCCAATATTGGCAAGAAACTACAATTCTTTTAGTGTATTATCAGAGCAGTCCTTGTGCTTATCTGTCCAGATTATGCTGGGACCTAACTCTTGGTATGGTCCACAAGACACTTACTCCTGGTAAAGCCAAAAATTCATTTTTATGCAAGGAAAGGCTAATTAATTCAAACTTGAATGAAGATGCTGTTCCACCAGCAAAAAAAGGTAAGGTGTTAGGAGATCAAGTGACTGTGACATATGTGGCTTATAATGCCTTGCCTTTCCCTTGAACTTCATTCTATACAAACACAAGTGATAATTTGAGTAATCACAGCATATCCACAGGCGAGGAAGATATACAGGTACTTCTCAAATATGTGAGCCAACCATTCCAAGAATCCTATTTTGAGGAGCTATTATACGCACAGTTTTATTTCATATACTGTTAAATAGTCCCATGACCCCATGGAAGTTCCGTGATCACAGTTGTTTAATTGGTCAACAGGAAGAGTGCATTCAAATATTTAGTCACATGAGATACTTGCCAATTAGAGAAAAGGATAAATTACATTACCAAATGGACTCAGCTTATTGATGCCTTCCTTTCTTCTGGGTTAGTGGACTAATGATCAGTAAGGAATAGAACTATCTGGTCAGAGGAGCACTGAGTGTCAGCATTCTAGGGCTTGTAACCCCTATGAACCCAGGAATACCTCATCAACATTTTAGCCAATAAACCTACACTCTAACTGCCACATCACTTGAACCTTGTTTCCGGATTCCAGGTTAGAATCGTTATGTCATAAAACCAAGAAACTTTCCAGCCTTATGTCTTGCAAACTACATAGGATGTTCCATACAGCTTATGGGTTTTCAGCCCATTCTTCTCTTTGGCTATAAATCCCCACTTGATCTAATTGTACTGGTAATTGAGTTCTACACTGAGGTCTCTTACTGCTGTTGCAATGGTTCCTAATTAAAATCAGTTTTTACCATTTAAATGATTGTCAGGCTCTGTTTTTTCTTTGTGTGTGTGTGTGTGTGTGTAGGGGGGGAGTACTGTCAATAAAGTTACAGTTAGTTACTTTGGCTAAAGTCATAAAATGGGTGATTGAGACTGTACTGTAAGTAATTATAGTAAAAAAATTTTGATTGATTACAACAGGTAAAAGGACCTGGTTTTGTTTATCAAGAGGAAAAAAAGGATAGAATTATCCTAAGAAAAAATGTGTGGTTATTCCTGCGTCTGAAAGAGGATAGTAAAAGATAAAACTCAGTGGATATAAAAAGCTGTGGAAAGTTCAGGAAGTAAATTATGTTTGTCTTGGGAATATATATATATATATATATATATATATATATATATATATACACACACACATTTATATTTATATTATGAGTCTGAAAAGAAATGATGATATGTTAATATTTTGGCAAAGTTTGCACAGCTCATTTTTGATGAGGTTCTTGTTAACTT
>NW_017732074.1:915029-918039 GCF_001890085.2 Hipposideros armiger | reverse complement strand
TATAACCACCAGGTTTTCTCTGCATTTAATACCCATTTACTTCCTATCAAGGTAGATACCATGATGTTGATCATGAGATACAGGATAGGTCAACATGGGTAATAGGAATTCAACGCCAAATTCTTCTGATTTTTGGTTCAAGACTAATATAGTTTGGCTCCAGTCACATAAAATTCTTGACCACTTCTCAACTAGTCCATCCACTTGCAAGACCACAAGCCTTATTCTAGCAAACAGACCCTTCCTCCTGACTCCCTTCCTCTGGGACATGTTTATCTTCGAGTTTCATTCTCTTTTAACCTTATCTGTGAGGTCTTGCCTTATATTAGCAGCATTTATTTTACTCTCTCTTGTATTTGAGTAAACGGAGTAGAGTTTTTTTTATTTTTTTTTATCTTTATTAAATGTGTTGGGGTGACATGGGTTAGTAAAATTATATAGGTTTCAAGAATACATTTCTATAATACATCATCTATATATCACGTTGTATGTTCACAACCCAGAGTCAGTTCTCCTTCCATCACCATATAGTTGACTTTCTTTATCTTCTTCTACCACCCCCTACCCCCTTTCCCTCTGGTAACCACTAAACTGTTGTCTGTGTCTATGAATAGTTTTAACTCACCAACCAGAGTATAAGTTTCTTGAAGGCACGCTTATTCATATTTACATTCCCTGAAGCAATGAAAAAGTGGCCCACACAGAGGTAAAGGTTCATGAATTTCTGCTACCAGTTTGAATCATATTAGGTGCAGAAATTGAGAGTATTCAGAAACTTGTCCAGTAATTTACATCACAGCAAAGTCCAGTTTTGTATTTATTAAAGTATTAGTCCATGAAGGATTGGGGGGGGGGGGCAAAAACTGGTTTTTCACAAGATAACTTGAGAAGCACTGCCCTGACACATGATCTGACAAGCTTAAAACTATGCAGGGCATCATGGTGTAGTGAAAAGCATTTTGTTGAAATCNGCTGTGGAAAGTTCAGGAAGTAAATTATGTTTGTCATATATATATATATATATATATATATATATATATATATATATATATATACACACACACACACTTATATTTATATTATGAGTCTGAAAAGAAATGATGATATGTTAATATTTTGGCAAAGTTTGCACAGCTCATTTTTGATGAGGTTCTTGTTAACTTAGAAATGCTTTACCACCAAATACTATGTTGAGGCAGAACTAAAATTGGATATAGTCCCACTCATTTATTTTAGCTTTTACTTCCCTTGATTTTGAGGTCAAATTCATAAAATCCTCTTCAAACCCAAGGTCCACAAATTTAGTACCTATGCTTTCTTCTATGCAGTTCATTGTTTCAGGTCTTATGTTTAGGTCTTTCATATATTTTGAGTTATTTTGGTACATGGTGACAGATAGCCATCTAGTTTCATTCTTTTACATGTGGCTTTCCAATTTTCCCAGCACCATTTATTGAAGAGGCTTTCTCTTCTCCATTGTAAGTTTTTGGCTCCTTTGTCAAAAATTATCTCTCCATATTTATGTGGCTTTATTTCTGGGTTTTCAATTCTATTCCATTGGTCTGTGTATCTGTTTTTATGCCAGTCCCATGTTGGTTTGGTTATTGCTGCTCTGTAGTACAAGCTGAAGTCAGGGAATGTGATACCTCCAGCATTATTCTCTTTTTTAGGATTGCTTTGGCTATCTGCAATCTTTTGTGGTTCCATATAAATCTGGGGATTTTTGTTGTATTACTTATAAAATGCCATTAGGATTTTAATGGGGATTGCGTTAAATCTGTATATTGCTTTGGGTAATATGGCCATTTTAACTATGTTGATTCTTCCAGTCTATGAACATGAAATGTCTTTCCATGAAACCACCAACAAAACAAAGAGGAAACCAACCGACTTGTAGAAGGTATTTGCAAACAAATCCTCCAATGAGTGGCTAATATCCAAAATATATAAGGAAATCATACAACTCAACAACAAAAAGACAATCTGATTTTTTTTAAAATGGGCAGAAGAAATAAACAGAAACTTCTCCCAACAAGACATACAAATGGCCAACAGATATATGAAAAAATATTCAACTTTATTAGCTAGTAGAAAATGCAAATCAAAACTACAATGAGATATCACCTCACACAATTAGAATGGCTATCATCAACAGGACAAATAATAACAAGTGTTGGAGAGGCTGTGAAGAAAAAGGAACCCTCATACACTGTTGGTGGAAATGTAGATTGGTGCAGCTACTATAGAAGGCAGTGTGGAGGCTCCTCAAAAAATTAAGAATAGAATTTCCATATGACCCAGCAATCCCTCTTCTGGGTATCTACACAAAAAATCTAAAAACATTTATCCATAAAGATATATATGCTGTGATATTCACTGCATCTTTATTTATGGTGGCCAAGGCATGGAAACAACCAAAGTGTCCTTCCATAGAGGATTGGGTAAAGAAGATGTGGCATATATACACAATGGAATACTACTCTGCCATAAGAAAAGGTGAAATAGTGCCATTTGCAACAACAGGGATGGATCTTGAGACTATTATGCAAAGCAAAGTAAGACTGACAGAAAAAGTTGAGAACCATATGACTTCACTCATATGTGGGATATAAAACTGAAGGCAACAAAGGAACAAGACAAAGAAACAAAAAACATAGACACAGACAACATTTAGTGGTTTTCAGAAGGCAAGGGGGTGTGAAAGGATGGTAGAGGAGAGTAAAGGGGGTCAAATACATGGTGAGAAAGAGAACTCACTCTGGGTGGTGAACACATAATGCAATACATAGATGATGTATTATAGAAATGTACACTTGAAACCTATGTAGTTTTGTTGATCATTGTCACCCCAATAAATTTTAATTTAAAAAAAAAGATTAAACATTTGTTTCTCTTGTTAGAATGACATGACAAATTTATCTTGGTGTATTTATTTTCCTCTTGACTAAAGTCAGTAAATGTTATTCTTTACCTTCTATGTAATCTTCTGAGTTAGCAGAGATTTTTTAGC
>NW_017732074.1:907160-910889 GCF_001890085.2 Hipposideros armiger | reverse complement strand
AAAAATAATTTAATTTAAAAAAAAGTCATAGAGAGGTTTCTAGGTGGAGACACAAGGATATGATGTTTATTCACCCAAGAATCATCTGCCCATATGGGAAAACTCCTGAATAATGGTGTTCTGAAATCATTCTTCTCTTATAGATTGGCTATGCTTTGAAATAACTTTCCTTAAACATTTAACTATATTCATATTTTTTTAACTAATTAAGTATCTGTTTTGCAAAAGCAAGGTCTATTTCTTTGCATTCTGTTTGATTAATCTTTTTTCCTGATCCATTTAGAATTGATTATTTCTCCAAACAGATTCCCAAACCTTTCATCCTTTATAGATGAAGGAAATACTGGCAATAGTCATCAAGTTGAAAGGGACCTACAGACAGCTGTTAGGTTTGAACAGGGTATTAATCTAAATTATTATCCATGTAACTGTCCTCAATCAAAAAATATTGTAGGTTTAACATCTCCCTCAGCTCAAAATCTCTGCATTTTAACTTTCAAATTGTCACAAAACCGATGGAAACAGAGCTGACTCTGGACGGTGAACACACAATGTGATACGTAGATGATGTATTACATAATTGTACACCTGAAATCTATGTAACTTTGCTAACAATTGTCACCCCAATAAACTTTAATTTATAAAAATTGTCACAAAACCTTTCTTATAGCCAAGTAATATCCTGCCCTCTCTAATTTAAGACCTCTATTTTTTTCTAACTGTGGGAAAAATAAATAATTCTGTGTTCTTTTCAACAAATTGTTTGCATACATGAATACAACCAATTAAGTCACCCCTTAGTCTTCTGTTTGTAAAATTCAACAAACTCAGTACCTTTCACATTACCTACTAGGATCTCTTTCTCACTGACCCCCTTCCATCCAAAAAAAATTCTCATTTGTCAACCTTTCTTCATTCTACTTACTCCTAAGAGATAAAATTAATACAGAACACTCTAATTCTAAATCACATAGGAGACCAAGAAAACTAGTTCAATCTCCTGCTAGTTTGTGGGGTGTTATTTTTTTAATTTTTCGTATCACATTTTAAAGTGACATTACATTGGAAATTATTTATTCAGCTTTGGATTTTTTGGTCTCTATGTCTTTTATTTCTGTTGAGATGTCTATGAACTCCTTTTCCCTTTTGTAAATTTGGCAAGTTTCTAACAAAATTTGCTTCTCTTTTCACAGAAGATGATCAGTTTATAGCCTTTTCTTTTGAAATACTAATGGAAAGAAAATTACAAATTATATATATGTGTGTGTGTGTGTGTGTGTGTGTGATCAATTTTTGTTGCCTGTTTATCAAGTGGCAGAGGGTGGGAATATTTTATTTAACCAGGATCAGAAACAGAGTGATTAATTGCACCTTATGCTGAATCCAAAATATCACAAAACTATTTGACTTGTTGTAATGTCTTTGACATTACCCTAGGTATAATGTGAGTCTAACTAAAAGCTATGTCAGTTAATCTTTCCCAATATGTCAATAAAGTTTTTCATAGTTATTCTTCTGTACTATTTAATTCCTTATCCTAAACAATATCTACTTTGCTTTAGGGTAACACTCAAGCACTTGACGATATCGCTCATATTCATAGCAATTCCAAAGACAAAATTATGCCTGAACTAAAGCCTCTCTTTGCATTGTTAAATTTTTTTCCATTTTACCTGTATAAAGAGAACAGCATTTTCCAGGAGTCTAAGATGTTCCTGTGTTCTCCAACACAAAGTGTCATATAAAATCCTGCCATAAGAAGAAATGAAGCTAATTACAATCAAGAGGAGAGTGACCAAGTGAAACTGCAAAAGCACGATAGTTTACAACGAGCTTATGGATCAGGGGACTTTGCCCCTAGAGAACTATCTGGTACGACCAGAGCAACCAAAGGATCTAAAAACTAATAATAAGACACCAGAGAGGAAGAGGGAAACAAGAGTGGAATATTTGCGTTTAAAAGCTTTATGCTCTTTTGTGAGAAATTTCATAAATCTTGGTAGCTACCCATTAGAATTAGTACCTGAAAATTGGTAAGTATTAATTCAAAAAATTAACCATAATCATCTTGATCAGCTCCCAAAATACCAATGTGCTTAATTTTTAATATAGTTTAAATAATTGAAGAATGTACACAAGACTTCATTTTTATACAATCATATTTTGAGTAATTATGGATGTTCACAAAGTTTTAGCCATACAAAAGTTCATTTTAGTGAATAGAGCTTACAAATGAATTGAACAATGGAAACAAAATATCAATTGATGATGAATTAAAGAAATTATGATACAGTCAAATTCTCTGAAGCCATTGAGAAGTAAATTCAAACTCTATTAGTCAAAGACAACCATAACACACTGTTGAATGAAATTCTGGGTAGCAAAATAGCAGGCATAGTAGTATGTTGCTGTGCATAAAAATATATATGTATATACTCATATATATATATATGTACATACACACACATATGAGTATATATGTATCTGAACAAATAGAAATAAACTTTTTTCAATAACTACTTCAGGCACTGTATTGTTAGGTGAGAAAACAAAGATTTTTGGCTTTTATTTTTGTATACTTTGTCAACCAGGATCCTGCCAGGACGAAATATGGCACACTCAAATTAGATAACTGGAAAAGAGCTTAGTAAAGGCACAAAGTCAGCTGGAAAAGGGTTGAGTGGAACTGGAGGGGTAAATGGAAGCTATTCTTTTTGCATCCACTTTTGTCCTTTATCCAGGAGACAAACAGAGCAGGAAAGATACTATTAGGATAGAAGAAATCAAGCATTATAGAAGGATAATTCGCTATTATATCATTGCAGAATGATCTAAACCCAAAATATTAGCTTCCACCAGTGTACATTATATGAATTACATAAAAAGGGTGAAGATAATTAACATAAAACATAGCTATCAAATCCCCATTTGTATATATGATTGTAAGATCTATTATGATAACAGAATTTCCCTCATTTCATCTTAGCTTCTATCAGTACTCAGACTGGACAGGGTGCTCTACCTAGTGGGATGAACAGAGCTATTCCCATAGGGTACCAGTCTGGAGAAGATCCTTTGTTTAATGCAATGCCACTATTTTCCATTGACAAAAACTACTGGGCAATGGAGTACTAAGAGGCACTCCCATAAAGCCCAAGTTCTGGGCTTAATACTTCTTGTCTCTGTTCTAGAATAGCAGCACATTTATCTCTGGTAATTGACATCTGTCAACCCGACAAGCAGTACTGTTCTTAGACCTAAACAAGGGAATCCCCTGCCCTAGTCCCTATCCTACAGAAGACCCTAAATTGATCCCTTCCCAGTCATATACCTGTCACCATAATGTGACAATTTTAAGAAACCAAAAAGACTGTCCACCCGGTCTTATGTCCATCCTTCTAGATCCCGTTCTGACCTCCAAAACCCAGGAAATTTTTTTCATATTACTTTGGGAACTTCCCCAACTCCACAAGCCTGGCTTTCCAGCATTTGGTATGGAGATAGAGGGAGGGATAGATAGATAGATAGATAGATAGATAGATAGATAGATAGATAGATAGATAGATAGATAGATAGATATGGATAGATGACAGATAGATAGATAGATGATAGATGATAGATAGATAGATAGGTGATAGATAGGTGATAGACAGATAGATGATAGATGCATAGATAGATAGATAGATAGATAGAGATAGATGATAGATAGATAGGTGATAGATAGATAGA
>NW_017732074.1:880842-906360 GCF_001890085.2 Hipposideros armiger | reverse complement strand
CTCTATAACTGTAATTTTGCTACTGTTATGAATCGTAATGTAAATATCTTTTTGTTTTCCGATGGTCTTAGGCGACCCCTTGTGAAAGGGTCGTTCGACCCCCAAAGGAGTCGTGGCCCACAGATTGAGAACCGCTGTTCTAGGCAATTCCACTACTGTATCAAGGCAGTTGTTTCTGGCTGTTGGAGCACAAGTAAGTCCAGTATATGCTATGGGTGTAAGCCCCTGGTCACACTTCACTTCTATAAGAGAATATCAAGATGCAATATTGTATGTAACATCATAGAAACAGATAAGACAGTAAAGATATTCCATGAATCAATAATGGGTAGGGCTGGCAGCAGCACTGTGAGTGGGAAAGACAAAGCCATTCCATAAATAAATAAATTAATTAATAATAACTTACATTATTTAAATATATTATGTATATATTATAAACACATATTTAGTTTATTTTATATCTTTGTAGTAATATATACTTTATATATTTACATATAATTGATATATTTTGTATTTATACAGATAATTTAAAAGTATTTATATATCAAATATATATTTATAAGACATATTTATATAGAATACTTATCTCTATGAAGTGATGTTAGAGACGGATATAAAGATAGAGATAAATACCACTCTGAAGATAAGCATGCCCCCATTCCATAAAACAAGGGTTTCTCTCTATTGCCTGTAACAAGGTTGACAGCTAGTTCTCTAAGAGTAGTGTGAGATACGGCACGACATATACAGGGTGTTGTCCATTTACTCTTGCGTTGTAAGCTTGGGCACTCGGAAGTGATGGCAGGCTGATCAGTCTTAGTGAGAGAAAATTAAAGTTGTTGATTTTATGCAGAAATGTCAACTATGCTGCTATGGCCACTTTTAGTGTCAATCAAGCAGTTCTAGAAGAGCTGCTGAAATAGGCTGGCTGAGATCCACATGGGCAGATCATTTTGTTCCTGTTCAGTAAATAACTTCTAATGGGCTTTTACAAATCAGTTGTTACTCAGTAATCATGGGGATGTAGGGTATAGCATAAGAAATATAGTCAATAATATTATAATAACTCTGTATAGTGTCAGATGTGTACTAGATTTGTTTGGGTGATAGATGGGAAGGAGTTGGGGAAAGGATATAAAAAGTGAAGGGAGGAAGAAGTACAAACTGATAGTTACAAATAGTCATGGGGATATAAAGTAAAGCACAGGCAACATAGTCAATAATATGGTAATAACTATGTATAGTGCCAGGTGAGTGCTAGACTAGTCAGGGGGATCATTTCTATACAAATGTCTAACCACTATGCTGTACACCTGAAATTAACATAAAACAATATTGAATGTCTACTGTAATTGAAACAATAGAATGGGGAGAAAAGTGAGGGGGAATAAAAGGTACATATCTCCAGGTATAAAACAAACAAATCATGGGGATGTAATGTACAGCATAGGTAATATAGTCAATAATTCTGTGATAGCGTCATATGGTGTCAGATGGTTGCTAGACTTGCCCCAGTGATCACTTCTTTAGGTACGTTAGTGTTGAATAACTATGGTGTACACCTGGAACTAATATAATATATGTTAGCTATAATTTAATGAAAATCTTTTTAAAAAAAGAAAAAAGAACCAAATTAAATGGTAATGAATTCAAAGATTGAAAGGTGTAAGGAAAAGATATAGATATGAAAGATTCAATATACACATAATTGAGTTCACAAAGAGGAAAGTGCAATGGAACAAAACACATCTTTAAAGCTAACAATAAGAAGACTTTCCAGAAATAAAAGATTTGATTTTCAGATTGAAACAACCGCTCATCCAAAAACCAAAAACAAACAAAAAACTCTGAAACAAAATGTTCTCCACAAAATGTAACATTTGACAAAATATAGCACATTTTCTTGATGAATACTCTTAGCAAACCAGATGCCCAAATTGTAAAGAGGTAGAAAGCTAGTAAGCTTGAAATTATAAACAAATCAAGGAAAATTTGAACACATACTGATTTGAATGAAAATTAAAACAGTTAGATTATTGTCTAAATCTTTAAACAAAGCCCTCTTCATCCAGGACGATTAGTAATATGAAACAAAAGCCTTAAGAATATGATTACACTCTGCCCAGTAATTACATATCTAAAATTTTATTCTCAGAAAATAAGCAGAAAGGGCACAATGATGTATTACAGCATGCTTCCTGTCAGTAAAATTTTATGACTAACTCTATATACACCAAAAGAATGCTGGTTTTAAAAACTGTGGTACAAACTTGCAGTTATAAAATAGATAAGTTCTGGGGATGTCATATACATGGTGACTATAGTTAATACTGTATTTTATATTTGAAAGTTGCTAAGAGAATAGATCTTAAAGGTTCTCATAAGAAAAAATGTGTAACTATGTATAATGATGGATATTAACAAGATTATTGTGGTGATCATTTCACAATGTATACAAATATTGAATCATTATGTTGTACACCTGAAACTAATATAATATTATATGTCAACTGTATCTCAATTTAAAAAATAAGATAACAAAATTTTTAATACATGAAGGCAAGAACTACAAAAGAGCAGTGACAACACATCTTTCCTCAAGCTTGAAAGAGTCTGTTTTTTTACCTGAGGTGGACGGGCAAATCTGTGCAAGGGAGAACATAAAGATTAGTCAAGAACATTCATTTCGGCCTTGAACATTATTCTTCCCATCCTTGACTAACAAGCTATTGCTGCTGATGATCATTTGGATGCTCCTGGGTGGCTGGCCAGCTTCATAACAAGTTACCTAACCTACATGTGACTAATAATGCCTTCACTCAACCCTTGCCCCCTTCATTTGGTAACTCAGAAAGAACAATGAGACTCTCTTTGAATAGTTATTTATACTATTTCTGAGCAATATATTTATTTTGTAAAATAATTATACATAATATATTTTATCACATGGAAAGTTTAATACTTCATTAAACTACAACAAATTTATAACAAATTAAACAAAGCTATAGTACTTATTATACCTTTATATTTCTTCATTTATACACAATTTTGTAATAAATTTTCTTTTGTAATGTCTACATTTCTTATTTGCTTTTTAAAATTTATTTATAAACCTAGTTCACATAATATAGAAATCTTCTGCATTTTTGTTCATTTATTTATAAACCAGTGCCACCTCTCTTTAGCTTCAAACTATTAAACCCATTTATAATATTTTAATAGTCACATAGTTTTCTTTGACATATAAAAATGAGTATTGTTTAGGAATAATTAGAGTAAAACATAATTACCATACACATGAGTGGCGTAGGAGTTTACACCTCCTGGTCTCAGAACATTTGATTAACTAGTGATAGTGAAGGTTCCTGAGTTGGTACTCAGTGATTTATCACAAATTTCACTTTCCAATCCTAACTAAATCTAAACACCTTAGCACTAACTAAATGAGTGTGAATAGGCAAAACCAGATGGTGGAAGCCTCAAATTCTTAAAACTACGTAGGCAGTTGTCTTCATTGTGTTTATTCCTCCAGGTATATAGACACTGAGAAACTCAGAGGGCAGGAATGTC
This sequence comes from Hipposideros armiger, assembly GCF_001890085.2. Classification (NCBI taxonomy): domain Eukaryota; kingdom Metazoa; phylum Chordata; class Mammalia; order Chiroptera; family Hipposideridae; genus Hipposideros; species Hipposideros armiger. The sequence goes on along the minus strand of NW_017732074.1, from coordinate 902,790 downwards.
CGTGCATATGTAGATTGGAAGCGATAGGTCTTTGAGAAGCACTACTAAAGAGAAGATTATATAACATTTTGCATTAATGGAAAATGTGCCCAGTATATGAGATTTCTGCCTTCACCAAAGTTTTCAGTCACAAACAAGAAGGACTCTAGATTGCAAGGCTGAATTTATTCCTGCTTAATATTTTCAGGATCCATAAAGCAAGGGTCCCCATGAAAAAGTGACCAGATCAAAACAGAGTCCTTGAGGACAAATTTCATAGTGGAAATTTCATATTTCATAGTGAAAGATGTGTGAAACATTTGACTAATGAAATTAATTTCCAAGAATAATCAAGATGAATCTGAATTTCTTGGATTCTGCATGAAGGAATGCTTCCTGAAACTTAAAACCTTAAGAAATAGTCTCTTCATTGCCACCTTCATCTCCTCATTTCTAAATGTATAGATAATAAGATTCAAAAAAGGAGTGATAAGGGCATCAAAGATGCCTAAAAATTGATCTATGGGTAAGGTAGGGAATGGCCACACATAGACAATAACGCAAGGACCAAAGAAAAAGACCACCACAGTGATGTGAGCTGAGTGAGTGGAGAGGGCTTTGGATGAACCACCTGAAGAGTGTTTCCGAAGCCTGACCAGGATGAAGATGTAAGATACAATCAAGATAAAGAAGGTGCCCATGGAGATGAAACCACTGTTGGCAGTGACCAGAAACTCCAATCTGTATGTGTCTGTACATGCAAGTTTGATGAACCGAGGAAAATCACAGTAAAAGCTATCCATTCTGTTGGGACCACAAAAGGGTAAGTTTACAACAAAAGCCAGTTGGGCCACAGAGTGAATGAGTCCAATGGTCCAAGCAACTGCCAAAAGAGAAATGCACACTCTTAGGCTCTTGATGGTCAGGTAGTGGAGGGGCTTACAGATAGCAATGTATTGGTCATAGGCCATGGCTATAAGCAGCACCATCTCTGTACCACCAACAGTGTGAATAAAGAACATCTGAGTTATGCACCCTTTCAAGGAGATGACTTTCTGTTTTCTGAAAAGGTCATAAACCATCTTTGGGGTTGAAATGTTGGGAGCACCTGTGTCAATGAGAGAGAGATTTGCCAGCAAAAAGTACATGGGGGAATGTAAGTGATGGTTGTGAGCACAATGACAAGGTTTCCTAGCACACTTGCTATGTAAAACATTGTGAAAGACAGGAAAAGAAGAATCTGAATCTCCCAGGAATTGGTGAGTGCCAGCAACAAACATCAGACACCACGGAGTCATTTCCGCCATCCATCAATTTCGTGTGCTAGGCTGACTCTGAAGTTACCTGAAAAGCATAAGAGAGGAAACACTTTTTAAGTTGAAAGGGAAGTCCTGGCTATGGAGTTACACAAATGTCGAAAACTAAAGATCACCTTGTCATTGTATACAGTTACTTCGAGTTTGTGTAGTACAAGAATCCCAGAGAGCCAGCTCCAGATATTTTTCCATGTCTAGATCTTTGGTATCATTTAATCATGGGCCTCAAATTTAGCTTGGTTGTTAGTGTATAATGAAGAAAAGAAAATGTAGGCAAAGGCATCCAAAAATCTCAGGAAGAGTACATCAGGAAATAGACAGACTTATGCTTCCTAATTTCTATATTCGAATATGCCACAGAATGGCAATATGTGAAAAAAGGCACAGAGAACTGTCGGGGATGTGCTCTATTTTCTTCTTTTTTATGACTGCCTCATATTCAGTGTCAGTAGACCATAATTTACTTACTAATTTCCCTATTATTAAGCATTTGCCTTGTTTCTCATTTTTGGGACCTTACAGACAGTGCTGCAAATAAATATCCTTATACATACCTCCTTATGTATGAATACTTTTCTTTCTGTGTCATAGATTCCCAGGAGTGGGATCACTGGGTCAAAGTACATTTAGTTTTAGTTTTAGTAGTTCTGCCTAACTGACTTCTCAAAAGGCTGTAAGAACACTTATTTCCACAAGAATGAATGTTAACACTTTTTTAAATTGTTGTGAGTATCTTGAGTGTAAAGTGATAGTTCATTGTTGCTCTAATTTTCATCTCCCTGACAACTATTAATTTTGAACATGTATTTTTTTTTTTGCAGTTTGGATTTGCTCCTCTGTTTATTGCCTGTTCATGTCTTTTCTTATCTCCTACTGTGCTTTTTCTTACCAATTTGTAAGAGTTCTTTTCATATTATAGATATAAAGCTTCTGTCATTTGTTATATATTTTCTCTAAATCAATTATCTATTAATTTTGTTTGTGGTTCCTTTTGCTATACTCAAGTCTTTAAGTGTATATGAGTAAATACAGCTGTTACTTATTTTACAGCTACTCAGTTTAGTCTTAGTAAAGATCACCCTTACCCCTGGATCACATATATACACCCTTAGATTTTCTTCCAGTATTTTATTTGCATTTTATTTAGAACTGTGCTGTATTATTTTTGTATATTTTTAAAATAAGTCCACTTTTAATTTCTTCCAGGTGAACAGAATTGTAATGGCACTATGTGTTAAATGGCCCACTCTTGCCCTGCTAAATTTAACTATCATTTTTGCATTATGCTAAATTCTCAGATATTATGGGATCTATTTCTGAATTCTTTATTCTGTTTCCACTGATATATTTGTCTAGTTCTGTACAAATATCACAGAATTTGACAAAAATGGCTTTATACTGTGTCACTATATCTGACAAAGCAAGTCCCTCTTTCACTGTTCTTATTTTTCATACTTCCTTGGCTCTTCTTGAGCATATATTATTCCATATAAACTTTAAGATCATTTTATCCATTCCTCCAAAATAAATTCCACTGGACTTATAACTTAAATTGTGTTCAATTTATACACTAACTTTGAATGAAGTAGCATTGTCATGATGTGTCCCCCCATTCAAGAACATAGTACATCCATCCATTGTTCAAACCTTGTTTCATGGACGTTAATAAGATTTTGCCCTTTTTTTCACATATGTTCTATGTGTCTTTGTTTAAATTACTCCATACATTTTATAACATTTTTTGGCATTATGAAAAGAATACCTTTTCTCATCTTCATTTCTAGATTCTTCTTCCTAGAATGGGAAAAACATTTCTTTTTGTCTGTTATATGTAGTCACTTTACTACATTCTGTCTTCGGGTGTAATAGTTTTGTGCTGAAATGTCTTGGGTTTTCTAGGTTTACAATATTGTCATCAGCAAAAAGAGATGAACTGTTTTCATGTTTAATTTTTGGTAGCTTGATTTAGATAGTGTTCATTTCATCACCGCCCCACCCCCCTGCTTATTAACATGGAAGTCTTGCTATACTTTCTGTATTTTTTATGGTTCTCCACTCTATTTTAAAATAAGATGCCAACCATGTTCCCTACCAACATTTTACCTCCTTCCTGCTTTCCCCTACACCAAATAAACTGAGATCTTCAAAATACTTTCTCCCCCTTTTTCTCACCTCCTCTCTCCATTTAAATTAAACCACTTCCTTTTTATCTTTCTGGAACTTCTATTTGTCACATTTTCCCTCCTGAATTTATCTTCCCGATTTTGTTTCCCTTCATGATTTCCATCTCATTATCATTATCCTATATATGCATTGCACCTAACGTTCCAGCCTCAAATTTGAATTTGAAGAATAATCATTCTCCTTTTAAACTCAGCTGAATTGATCAGTTCCAAAGGGTCTTGTTCATATTGGTCATGAATATTTTTACATGTTATTATTATTGTTTATTGAAATTAGCATCTGCTGTATAAGTGCCACATGCTAACTGATTGCACCACTGGACTAACCATTGCCACCCCAATAAATTTAATTTAAAAAAAAACAATATTAAGTTTCTAAAATCATTAAAAAAATAGCATCTGCTTCTTCCAGCAACCCTATATCCAACATCTGCCTAATATCATGTATACTTAATATGTGCTTTAAACATATAAATTATAATATCTGAGAGAAAGCTTAAGAAATCACCTATGTCAACCATCCAATTTCAAGATTCATTCAATATATCCAGTCTATGTAGTTTTATTAATCATTGTCACCGCAATAAATTTAATTTTAAAAAAGACTGCACTTGGATTCCTCTCTGTTAGAATGACATGACAAATTTATCTTGATGTATTTATTCTACTCTTGACTAAAGGCAGTAAATGTTATTCTTTACCTTCTGTGTAATCTTCTGAGTTAGCAGAGATTTTTTTAGCTTACAAAAATAACTTTTTGTATCTTATGCTGACTTTAAATTCTCCATTATTTTAAAAATATAGTTAATTGCCTATGAAAGATTGAAGTATCTACTACTGTTTATTTTAAATATATTTTCACTCTGATTAATAGGGAGCTATATACACCCACCCATGTTCTCTACACTACTGTTATGGGTTGATATGTGCCCACAAAATAAATATGTTGAAATCTTAACGCCCAATACTTATGAATGTGACCGTATTTGAAAATTAGATGTTTGCAGGTATAGCCAATCTAAGATTAAGTCATACTGAATTAGGATGGATTAGAAGACACTGATCAGTGTTCTGATGCCCTTAAAGCAGTCAGCTTTCTCATGTGTACTTAAAAATCACTTCACATAAATATTATTCCTTAGGAATTTAGGCTCAAGATTATCATAATCTTCATTTTACAAATGCTTTATATGTAGTTCTCTCATTTCAAAATTGAATGTCCCACCCTCCGGAGTGAGAGACAAAATGGATACAGTATCAGCGTGTATAAGCAAATCAAGGTAATACAAACAAGAGCTTCTCTCTGAGTTTGACCATCAATAATGAGCATCATTAATTAATGAGGGCTCTTCACAATACAGGCATCACTTAAGAGATCTTCCTGTAATTCACTAGCTGTCCATATACTCTCCTCATTGCCACCTTCATTTCTTGATTTCTGAATGTATAAATGATAGGATTCAGGAAAGGAGTGAAAACTGCATCCAAGATGGCCAGAAACTTATCCAAGTGTGTGGAGGGAGATGGCCACGTATAGAAAAATATTAAAGGACCAAAGAACAGAACTACCACAGTGATGTGAGCTGACAATGTGGACAGAGCCTTGGATGAACCATCTGAAGAGTGTTTCTGAACCGTGAGAATGATGATGATATAGGAAATAATCAGTATGAAGAAGGAGCCAACAGAGATGAATCCACTGTTCGCTTTGACCATAAACTCTAGTTGGTGGGTGTCTGTGCAAGCAAGTTTGATGAACTGAGGGAGGTCACAGTAAAAGCTGTCCAACACATTAGGACCACAAAAAGGTAAGTTTACCACAAAAGCGAGTTGAATTGTGGAGTGAATGAGGCCAGTCATCCAGGCAGCCACTAAAAAGAAGATGCACATTCTTGGGCTCATGATGGTCAGGTAGTGGAGAGGCTTACATATGGCAACGTATCTGTCAAAGGCCATGGCGATGAGCAGCACCATCTCCACACCACCAATGACATGAATGAAGAAGATTTGAGTGATGCAGCCATTAAAGGAGGTGACTTTACGCTTTCTAAAAAGGTCATAAATCATCTTGGGGGAAGTGACAGAAGAAACTCCGAGGTCAATGAAGGAGAGGTTGGCCAATAGAAAGTACATGGGGGAGTGTAAGTGAGGGTCATAAATCACGGTGAGCATAATGAGGGAGTTTCCCATCATGCTTGCCACATAAAATGTAGAGGAGATCACAAAGAGGAGAAGTTGGATCTCCCAGGAATCAGTGAGTCCCAGGAACACAAACTCTGACACTGCAGAGTGATTCACTCCATCCATTGCCTTTGTCAACATTGCAACCTAAAAATGTAAATTATGATAATTATGTAATAAATTAGGAGAGAGATCAAAGCTATTAAATTCTTTCTCTAAACTGACCTGATATGTTCAGGGACTCTGAAATGTTGTGACTGAGAAATTGGTAGCTTTCATATGGAGTTGTTCTCTACCGCAAAGTTGTCTCTGCATTCAATATCGTCTGTTTCTTCCCAGAGTTGATTCATATTAGTCATGAGATACAAGATGTCAACATGAATAACAGGACCTCAGCTTGAAACCTTTTGATTTTTTGCTTCAAAACTAATATCTGGTCTCAGTCATAGAGCTAATCACTACTGCAATCCTTACAAGCCTATAACCTTCATCTGACAGAGAGAGAGAGACTTTTCTTCTCCCACTTCCCAGTCCCCACCTCTGACAACGTATTCACCTTAAATATTGCATGAATGTTTACCACATCTATGAAGTCCTGCTTTATTACTATTATATTTATTACTGGTATAACCACCAGGTTTTCTCTGCATTTAATACCCATTTACTTCCTCTCAAGGTAGATACCATGATGTTGATCATGAGATACAGGATAGGTCAACATGGGTAATAGGAATTCAACGCCAAATTCTTCTGATTTTTGGTTCAAGACTAATATAGTCTGGCTCCAGTCACATAAAATTCTTGACCACTTCTCAACTATTCCATCCACTTGCAAGACCACAGGCTGTATTCTAGCAAACAGACCCTTCCTCCTGACTCCCTTCCTCTGGAACATGTTTATCTTCAAGTTTCATTCTCTTTTAACCTTATATGTGAGGTCTTGTCTTATATTACCAGCATTTATTTTACTATCTCTTGCATTTTTGTAAACTGAGTAAAGTTTTTTTTTCAACTTTTGGTGTTTTGGGGTTTTTTTAAAGATTTTGTTAGGGAATCAGGGGAAGGAAACAGACAAGTTGCTTTCCTCTTGTTCTTTAGTCTAGTTGTGGAGGACGTCGCTTCACTGGCGGATGTTGGTATTATCATTGCGATCTTCCCAGGTGAGGCAACTTGTCGCTGGCCATTAGACAGCAGCTCATGGAAGCCCACTGCAGACCCACTGCTACCTACACTGTCGCCGGCCACTCACGGCAGCCCAGCTCCGGGTCAAGCTGTTGTTCACCATCTAGCTGTAGAGGGTCCACCGTCACTGGCCCATGTGGGATCCAAACTGGCAGCCCTGCTGCTCAGAGCTTGCGCTCTCAAGCCAACTCCTAACCAGCGAGCCACTAGGCCGGCCCCTCAGGTTTTTTATCTTTATTAAATTTATTGAGGTGACATGGGTTAGTAAAACTGTATAGGTTTCAAGTGTACATTTCTATAATACATCATCTATATATCACATTGTCTGTTCATCACCCAGAGTCAGCTCCCCTTCCATCATCATATATTTAACCCCCTTTACCCTCTTATAACATCCTCCACCCTGTTGCCCTCTGGTAACCACAAAACCAGGGGTTGGCAAACAAACTTTTGAGTCAGAAGAGCCGCCAGGGGTCGGCAAACTGTGGCTCACAAGCCACATGAGGCTCTCTGGGTACGTACATGTGGCTCTGAAGCAAAACTGAAAATGAAAATAAAACCATCATAGTTTCATTTATAATATTGTTTTAAATTTTTCTTATTTGTAAAAATATATTTATTGCTTTCGAATGATTTTTAAATTGTTGTGAGGGACAGGATTGGCTCTTCCAGGAGTAGGAAACTTTTGAGACTGAACGTACCCAAAGAGCCGCATGTGACTCATGAGCCGCAGTTTGCCGACCCCTTCACTAAACTGTTGTCTGTGTCTACTAGTAGAGTTTTAACTCACCAACCAGACTGTAAGCTTCTTGAAGGCAGGCTTATTCATATTTGGATTTCTTGAAATAATGAAAAAGTGGCCCGGACAGAGGTATAGGTCCATGAATTTTCTGTTACCAGTTTGAATCATGTTCAGTGCAGAAATCGAGAGTGTTTAGAAACTTCTAAAAATTTACATCACAGCAAAATCCAAGTAATGATTTTGCATTTACTGGAGTATCAGTCCATGAAGGATTGGGGGGGGGGAAAATTGGTTTCCACCAAAGATAATTTGAGAAACACTGCCCTGACACATGATCTGAGAATCTTAAAACTAGGGCATCATGGTGTAGTGAAAAACATTTTGTTCAAACCTCTGTGGAAGTACTTATCACATTAACTTGTAATTTTTGTTTTATTTAGAGAAGCAACATAGCACAGTGGAAAGAATATGGTCTTTGGATTCAGAAAACCAAGATCTACACTGTGATTCAGCCACTAACAAGATGACATTGGGCAAATGACTGACTTCTTGAACCTCAGTTTATCTATAAAATTGCAATTAATATTACTAAGTTTGCAGAGTAGGTGATAGGGATAAAAAAATTAAAGTTTCGTAGTCGTGTATTTAGTGTGTATGGATTAATATGTACATATTTGATAAATATTCATTTTACTTCCCTTTCTTTCACTTGTCCATAACAGTACTCAACGCATGAGATAAATGAATAAAAAAGAAAAGAAAATGATATTGGTAAGCAGAGAGCATCAAAATTCTATATCTAAAAGAAATTTCAATAATATGATTATCTCCTTCTACATAATAATAGATTATAACATTCATAGTCTTTAAGTGATCAAAATAAAAACCATCCTGTGTAGATTATATACAGTTGCTCTCAAAAAACACTATTTTTGGTAGTACTTACTACAAATGTAATTCATTGACTTTTTGTTTGTTCTGTCTCTCCATGTGACGGCAATACCCATAAAGTTAAGGATTATATCTGACTTGTTATCCAGTGTATCCCAAAACTTAGAATCACACCACATACATAATAAGGATATGTAAATATTTCATGAAATAAATATATGCTAAAAGACAGAAGAGGATGTATTTGAATAATTAAAAATACATGAGAATATGCCTAGTTATATAATTAAGGAAGATGAGTAAAGAAATCGCACCATTCCTAAGCAACAGAGAAAAATAGAAAATAGAGGATTATAAAAATTAAAAAGCAATACAGAAAAAGAAATAAATGAGATTAAAAGGAAAATCTGAAAATAATGAAGAAATTAGGAAAGTATGTGTATAATGACAAACAAAGAAAGAATAAAGCTTACCTTAGATTAAATAAAAGGCAGGTTTATGACACATGGTTTCCATTGTACACTTCAGAAATTCTATAATTATAAACAAATTATAGTTTTATATCTTCAGGTATCTTTTAAGTACCAACACTCTTGGGAGACTTTCGCAATAAGCCTTTATCAGGCATGCACATATAGCTGTGAATTTATTTGCCTTTTGACTCTCCAATCCCTACCAACTAGGTAAAATCCGGGAATTTTAGGAAAAGTGAATTTAAATCAGAATGAGATAGAAATATAAAACCTATTGGGTTGTCGGAAAAGTTATGACACATTTTTGCAACAAAAAACATAGAAAAAAATACATCATTACTTTTGCAAAAATCCAATACATATACTAAATGCATGAGAATATACCCATTCAAATATCAGGGAATACAGAAACTTGCAAAGTTTGGGTCACCACAGTTTTAAAGTCACTTGAGACAGAGTCGGCATCAAATCTCAGTCCAGAGCAAAAGTCATAGAGAGGTTTCTAGGTGGAGACACAAGGATATGATGTTTATTCACCCAAGAATCATCTGCCCGTATGGGAAAACTCCTGAATAATGGTGTTCTGAAATCATCTTCTCTTATAGATTGGCTATGCTTTGAAATAACTTTTTGTAAACATTCATCTGTATTCATAATTTTTTAACTAATTAAATATCCATTATGCAAAAGCAAGTCTAATTCTTTGCTTTCTGTTTGATTAATTTTTTCTCTTGATCCATATAGAATTGATTATTTCCCAAAACAGGTTCCCAGACATTTAATCCTTTATACAATAGATGAAGAAGATATTGGTAACCTCAGTCAAATAATAGTCATCAAGTTGAAAGGGATCTACAGACAGCTGTTAGGTTTGAACAAGGCACTAATCTAAATTATTGTCCCAGTAAATGTCCTACTCAATTTAAAAATATTGTGGGTTTAAAATCTCTCTCAGCTCAAAATCTCTGCATTTTATCTTCCAAATTGTCACAAAACCGATGAAACAGAACTGACTCTGGGTAGTGAACACACAATGTGATATATAGATGATGTATTACAGAATTGTACACCCAAAATCTATGTAACTTTGCTAACAATTGTCACCCCAATGATCTTTAATTTAAAAAAATTGTCACAACCTTCCTTATACCCAGGTAATATCCTGCCCTCTCTAATTTAAGACCTCTATTTTTTCTAACTGTGGGAAAAATAAATAATTCTGTGTCCTTTTCAAAAACCCTCTTGTGGGGCCAGCCTAGTGGCTCATTGGTTGGGAGTTGGCTTAGGACTTAGAGCTCTGAGCAGCAGGGCCCCAGTTCGGATCCCACAAGGGCCAGTGACACTGCGCCCTCTACAGCTAAGATGATGAACAAGAGCTCTACCTGGGACTGGGCTGCCGTGAGTCTATGGCGACGGCGTAAGCTACAGTGGGGCTGCAGTGGGCTGCCATAAGCTACTGTGAGTGGCTGGCAATCAGCGTGGGCGGCCAGCGACCAACTGCTTCACCCAGGAAGAGCGCAATTATCAAAATACCAACATTGGCCAGTGAAGCAACGTCCTCCACAACTGAACTGAAGAACAAAAGGACAGCAACTTGTCTGTATCCCTTCCCCAATTTGTCAATGCTGCTTCCTCCCCCAATTCCCCAATAAAATCCTTTAAAAAAACAACAACAAACTTTGTGTACATGAATGCAAAAAACTAAGTCACTCCTTAGTCTTCTGTTTGTAAAATTCAGCAAACTCAATACCTTTTACATTACCTATTAGGATCTTCCTCTCACTAACCCCCTTCCATCCAAAAAAATTCTCATTTGTCAACCTTTCTTCATTCTACTTATGATTTAGAGATAAAATTAATACAAAACACTCCTATTCTAAACCACATAAGAGACCAAGAAAACTAGATCAATCTCCTGGTAGTTTGTGGCTTGTTGTTGTTTTTAATTTTTCATATCATATTTTAAAGTGACATTACATTGGAAATTATTTATTCAGATTTGGATTTTTTGGTCTCCATGTCTTTTATTTCTGTTGAGATATGTATGAGTACCTTTTCCCTCTTGTAAATTTGATACGTTTTTAATAAAATTTGCTTCCCTTTTCACAGAAAATGATCACTTTATACCCTTTTCTTTTGAAAAACTAACAGAAAGAAAAATACAAATACACCTATTTTATATATTTTTTTTCATGCGTTAATCATTTTTCTTGCCTGTTTATCAAGTGGCAGAGGGTGGGAATCATTCATTTAATCAGCATCAGGAACAGCGTGATTTATTGTGCCCTATTTTGAATACAAAATATCACAATACTATTTGACTTTTTCTAATGTCTTTGACATTACCTTAGGAATAATGTGAGTCCAATTAAAAGCCATGTCAGTTAACCTTTCCCATTATGCCAATAGCCTTTTTTTCACAATTATTCTTCTGTAATATTCAATTCCTTATCCTAGACAATATCTACTTTGCTTTAGGATAACACTCAAGCACTGGAAAATATGGCTCATATGCATAGCAATTCCAAAGACAAAATTATGTCTGAACTAAAGCCACTCTTTGCATTGTTAAATTTATTTCCATGTTTTCATTTTACCTGTATAAAGAGAACAGCATCTTCCAGGAGTCTAAGATGTTCCTGTGTTCTCCAACACAAAGTGTCATATAAAATCCTGCCATAAGAAGAAATGAAGCTGATTACAGTCAAGAGGACAGTGACCAAGTGAAACTGCAAAAGCATGATAGTTTACAACGAGCTTATGGATCAGGGGACTTTGCCCCTAGAGAACTATCTGGTATGACCAGAGCAACCAAAGGATCTAAAAACTAATAATAAGACACCAGAGAGGAAGAGGGAAACAAGAGTGGAATATTTGCGTTTAAAAGCTTTATGCTCTTTTGTGAGAAATTTCATAAATCTTGGTAGCTACCCATTAGAATTAGTACCTGAAAATTGGTAAGTATTAATTCAAAAAATTAACCATAATCATCTTGATCAGCTCCCAAAATACCAATGTGCTTAATTTTTAATATAGTTTAAATAATTGAAGAATGTACACAAGACTTCATTTTTATACAATCATATTTTGAGTAATTATGGATGTTCACAAAGTTTTAGCCATACAAAAGTTCATTTTAGTGAATAGAGCTTACAAATGAATTGAACAATGGAAACAAAATATCAATTGATGATGAATTAAAGAAATTATGATACAGTCAAATTCTCTGAAGCCATTGAGAAGTAAATTCAAACTCTATTAGTCAAAGACAACCATAACACACTGTTGAATGAAATTCTGGGTAGCAAAATAGCAGGCATAGTAGTATGTTGCTGTGCATAAAAATATATATGTATATACTCATATATATATATATGTACATACACACACATATGAGTATATATGTATCTGAACAAATAGAAATAAACTTTTTTCAATAACTACTTCAGGCACTGTATTGTTAGGTGAGAAAACAAAGATTTTTGGCTTTTATTTTTGTATACTTTGTCAACCAGGATCCTGCCAGGACGAAATATGGCACACTCAAATTAGATAACTGGAAAAGAGCTTAGTAAAGGCACAAAGTCAGCTGGAAAAGGGTTGAGTGGAACTGGAGGGGTAAATGGAAGCTATTCTTTTTGCATCCACTTTTGTCCTTTATCCAGGAGACAAACAGAGCAGGAAAGATAATATTAAGATAGAAGAAATCAAGCATTATAGAAGGATAATTCGCTATTATATCATTGCAGAATGATCTAAACCCAAAATGTAAGTTTCTACCAGTGTACTTTATATGAATTATATACAGAAAAAAGGGTGAAGATAATTTACATAAAACATAGCTATCAAATCCCCATTTGTATATATGATTGTAAGATCTATTTTGATAACAGAATTTCCCTCATTTCATCTTAGCTTCTATCGGTACTCAGACTGGACAGGGTGCTCTACCTAGTGGGATGTATACTTAATATGTGCTTTAAACATATAAATTATAATATCTGAGAGAAAGCTTAAGAAATCACCGATGTCAACCATCCGATTTCAAGATTCATTCAATGTATCCAGTCTAGCCTGGTATTTTTTACTCTCTAATCTCTCTACCTAATCCATGGTGTTAGGCTCCTTGTTAAATGTTTTTGAACTAATAACTTGACAATAGAAAAGTGCCTAAAAATCTGTCAAATAAATATCATGGCATTGGAGTTTGAAGTCAACTGTAACTCTCAATAACAATGTTCTTATTTATTGCTTTGTGAGGAAGTGATTAAAGAAAAGCTGACTTAAGTGTTTGATTTTTTTAAGACTCCGTACTGAGAATTAATCTCATCTCAAATACTTTCTGTCAAAGTGAGCTGATTTTGAAGACAAGTGAAATTTTCTCTACAAGATAACAAAGAACTAGAATTTAAAATAAAAATCCAGTTAAGCTATATAAATTGCCAGTTATAAAAACAGTCACAAGAGTGTAAAGTAGCATAGGGAATATAGTTAATAGTATTGCAATAGCTATGGATGGTGTCAGATGGGTACTAAATTTATCCAGGGGATCACTTCATAAGTTATATAAATGTCTAATCACTATGTGGTACTTCTGAAACTAACATAATAGTGTATGTCAACTGTAATTGAAAAATAAAAAACTATCATCAACAAGACAAATAATAAGTGTTGGAGAGGCTCTGAAGAAAAAGGAACCTCATACACTGTTGGTGGGAATGCAGATTGGTGCAGCCACTATGGAAGGCAATGCAGAGGTGCCTCAAAAAATTAAGAATAGAATTACCATATGACCCAGCAATCCCTCTCCTGGATATCTACCAAAAAAATCTGAAAGTATTTATCCGTAAAAATATATGTATTCTGATGTTCATTGCAGCATTATTTATGGTGGCATGGAAACAATCAAATTGTACTTTGGTGGATGATTGGATAAAGATTTTATATAGATAGATAGATAGATATAGATATAGATATATACACAATGGAATACTACTCTGCCATAGGAAAAGATGAAATAGTGCCATTTGCGACAACATGGATGGATCTTGAGATTATTATGCTAAGTGAAATAAGTCTGACAGATAAAGTCGAGAACCATATGACTTCACTCATATGTGGGATATAAAACTGAAAACAACAAAGGAACGAGATAAATGAAGAAACAAAAACTCATACACACAGACAAAAGCTTAGTGGTCACCAGAGGTAAGGGAGGAGAGGGTGGTAGATGATGGTAAAAGGGATCAAATATCTGGTGATGGAAGGAGAACTGACTCTGGGTGGTGAACACACAATGTGATGTATAGATGATGTAGTACAGAGGTGTACACTTGAAACCTATGTAACTTTACTAACCATTGTCACTCAACAAACTTTAATTTTTAAAAAAAACAAAGAAAATAAGGACTCAAAGAGATTACAAGAATTTCCTAATTTTGTTAAGTGTCAGTTTCAAACCAAATTCGTACAATAGTATTAAAGATACAAGTGAATTTTAAAAAGTACCTGAAGAAAATGTTGAAATTTTAACAGTTGCTATCTTTCTATGAGGAGGCTATGGGTGATTTTTCTCTCTTCTTTATACTTTTTTTTTTTAAGATTTTATTGGGGAATTAGGGGAGGGGAACAGCGCTGGGGAATCGGGGGGAAGGGGAACAGACAAGTTGCTGTTGTTTTGTTCTTCAGTTTAGTTGTGGAGGGTGTTGCTTCACTGGCCCAAGTTGGCACCATCATTGCACTCTTCCCAGGCGAGGCAGATCAGTCACCGGCTTCTGGACGGCCTCTCACTGTGGCTGCTGGTCGCTCACGCTGGCTGCTGGCTACACACGGTAGCCCATGGCAACCCACTGCAGCAGGGGCTGCAGCCTACACCGTCGCCAGAGACCCATGGCAGCCCAGCTCCAGGTCGATCTGTTGTTCAGCATCTTAGCTGTAGAGGGCAGTGTCACTGGCCCTTATATGTGGAATCCGAACCAGGGCCCTCTGGCGTCCCAATCCAGTTCTTAACCAAAGCGCCACTCGGCCGGCCCTCTCTTCTTTATACTTTTATAAACTTTTTATTTTGCACATGTATTTCTCATTAAAGAAAAAATATTAATTTTAAACATTAGATTAAAAAACAAGTTGACTTCAGAGTGCAGGCTTTGTTCACTACGGTACTCTGGAAGTCACTGACAACTTAAAGTCAAAAATAACTTTAAGGGCATGAGGAAGTAGATTTAACTACCAAGGCACTTAGCAGAATTTCACAGTAGGCAAAGTGGGTCTTTGGTGTCTACCACCTCCTCTCCAGCTCTTCTACTATCTCTTGTCATATTGCCTTCTACTCCTGCGCAATTATCTACTCCTTTCATACTGTCCTCTGTCTATCCAAAGACATCCGCTATGTGATTCTTGCCAGATAGAGTCTCTTCTAAGTTCCTAGCTGCCAGAATTATCCTTTCCAGACCCTTTTTAATTACACCATTTACATAATGAGCCACTTCTACATGAGATATTAGGAAGAAATCAATGCAGTCACCTGTGTTTATATGAATTAAACTCTCATAATATATTAATTTTAGTTATATATGTCTCCAACTATGCCATGCTTTTAGACTATTCCAGGTTGCTATAACTCCTCCACTCTCAACCTGTCCTCATTGCACACCAGAAACAGACATCAACAAATTGGCACTCAATTCTGAAACATTGCCTATACCTTACCTTAGCTTCCTATGGTGAAGTTTTCACATGAGAACTGTAGCTTACTGTATTCCACTGTCTGCTTCATCTGTGTCGAATCAAAAACAACACAGCTGAATCTTCTCTGAGCTCTAGAAAAGAGTCACACTCAAGGATGAAAATATCATTAATCCTATTTGCAAAGAAAAGCCGTGAGAGCCAGAAGTCTCTCTTACCTGAGTTAGACCAAAATGGATCTACTCACCTCAGATGGTGGATCAATTCCCTCCAAATTTTGTAGGAAGACACAAAGCTACCATTATACAAGAGATGTAATTTCTAAAAAATAAAAATAAAAATTAGTTTCATGGATGCTGAGAACCAAATAACAGAAATTGGGAGTTTAGCAAACAGAGAAACTAAAATCATTACTTAGGAATTTACCTACCATGAAAAACCAAACAACAGGAAATACAGAATAGGGGAATTGGGCTGGTCAAGTGGCTCAGTTGGTTAAGAGCTCGCTCAAGAGTTTGAGC
This sequence comes from Hipposideros armiger, assembly GCF_001890085.2. Classification (NCBI taxonomy): domain Eukaryota; kingdom Metazoa; phylum Chordata; class Mammalia; order Chiroptera; family Hipposideridae; genus Hipposideros; species Hipposideros armiger. The sequence continues at coordinate 886,638 of NW_017732074.1, read as the reverse complement.
TCTGAGCAACAGTGGTTCGATGCGATGCCCCGAGCTGAGCTGCCGCTAAGCAGCCAAGAGGTAGTAGGATGGCTCAGCTAAAAAAATAAAAACACAAGCAGCTAACCAGAATAGGGGAAAAGACAGCAATAAGAAATAGAAAGGATGAAAATATCATGTTTCCTCCTCTTGGAACATCCTGTTCTGGGCACAGCAATTTCATTTATATTAAGTGTCATTAAAAAGTAATCAAAGCCATGGACATATAAGGAAGTATGTCAAGATCTTTCATAGCAGAGTTGTTGATAACTAACTTAATTCAAAATTGAAAATAACTTAAGGGCCGGCCGAATGGCGCAATGGTTAAGAACTGGCTTGGGACCCCAGAGGGCCCCGGTTCGGATCCCACATATGAGGGCCAGTGACACTGCCCTCCACAGCTAAGATGCTGAACAACAGCTCAACCTGGAGCTGGGCTGCTGTGAGTTGCTGGTGACGGCATAGGCTGCAGCCCCTGTGGCAGTGGGTTGCCATGGGCTACCGTGTGTAGCCAGCAGCCACAGTGAGCGGCCATCCAGAAGCCGGCAACTGATCTGCCTCACCTGGGAAGAGCGCAATGATGGTGCCAACTTGGGCCAGTGAAGCAACATCCTCCACAACTAGACTGAAGAACAAAACGACAGCAACTTGTCTGTTCCCCTTCCCCCAATTCCCCAGCACTGTTCCCATCCCCTCAATTCCCCAATAAAAATATTTTTAAAATAAATAAATAAATAAAAATAACTTAAATGTCAGCAATGAAGATATGACTAAAGTTACATGACTATATCCATACAATAGATTACCACGTAACCACCAAGAACTGCATGCTAGTGGTAGATTTGTCAGCATGAAAAAACATACATATCATATTGTTAAATCATCAATATTATATTGTTACATGATTTACATATCATATTGTTGAATGAATTATAGAACAATGTGATCATATTTTGTACAATTTTTAAATGTGTAAAGGAAAATCCTAAAAGAAATATAACAAAATTTTGACAGTTACATTTAAGTGAAATTATTTTCAGTGACTTTTTTCATTGTGCTTACCTATATTTAACCTACAAACGTACTTTAGACTCCACCAGTTTGTCATCCTGAATAAGGTTAACATTTGCGCTGAATATACTAGATTTTCCCATTCCTTGTGATTTGGAAGGCAAGAGTTGTTTATTTCCCCCTCTCAGCTTTTATTTACTATTACTCTTTGCACAAAAACAAATAATTAGTGACTTCCCACTGTAGGCCAGCCATTCCTCTAAGTACAAAAAAACAAAAAAAATCATGTTTTTTGCTTTATGGGTCTTTTTTCTCCTGTGGAGAGAAAAAATAATTAACAAAACAATCTTTCAAATAGAGATAAAATTATGAAGACATTAACAAAGCATATGATAGAGAATGACTGGAGCAGAAAAACAAGAGGGAACTTCTTTAGTTAGGAAGTCTTTTCTTGAAGCTAAAAAACCTGAAGCTGAAACCTGAATGATGAGAAGGAGTCAGCCCTAAATATATCCAGACGAGTCACTCTGCCTGTGGAGAGAAGGGCCAGTGTACAGGTCTCAGACCAAGAGCTTGGTGTATTCAAATAACAGGAAGTAAAATGTCTAAGAAGAACGTGAAGAGTCAATGCAGCTGGCAGGGCCAAATCTTTTCAGGCTTTGGGGACACTGGTTAGGCAATGAAATAGAGTAGGTACCCATCCCCTGTCATGTGGTATCAACCTGTCCTTAGCCTTCAGAGATTTCCATGAGCTTCTCTCCTTCCCAGGGCCTGTACTTACCTCAGAAGACTGGTCAGCGTGGGATTTAGCCCCAATCCATAGCATTCACAAATTCACGAATCTCCTCTGCTCAAACACTTTTGTTGAGTCTGCCCACCTTACCACACCCCTTACTTACCTGCAGTGATTTTTCACCTCAGAGACCCATTGTTCCTTCTTACAATTACTGAGTTGTATAGTTCTAACAATTTTCTACAGTTTTTCCAACACAATTTTCTGGCATAGGCTTGAGAACATAATGAGTATTCAATACCTTTTCTGATTAATAAAGTTTTTATTTATATAAATTTTTATAACCTAGTCAGCTTGGTAACTTCTTCCAGCACATTAGAAAGCACCAAAGATAACCAAAACAACCTTGATAGAACCACTGCAGATCATATAAAAAGACAATTTGAAAATAAGAGAAAGAACATGTAGAAAGTAAATTGTGGCATTTTGAAGTCTATATTTGAGGAATTCCATCATTTAAACTATTCTAGTCTTGTTAGCAAAAGAGCAAGTTATTAATCAAGGTCTGATCAATGGAATTAGAAAGGAAAGAAATCATCTGTAGACAGTAAGGAGTGGTTTTAATGTTTTATTTCATGTTATCGAACAGATATTTATATAACACTATAGACCAAGAATTGGTTTAAGCACTTTACAAATATTCATTCAATCAATCCTTATATCTTATGAGGAAGTACCTTTAGCCATAGGACCTGACCTTTTTATAAGTCAAAAACAGTCAAATATCACAAATTTCAACGGTTCAACTTATCTCCATCTTACAGATGACAGAATTTAAGTATAAAGACGTTGAGTAATTTGTGTTTTAATAAAAAGCAAAGCTGAGATTTCAACTCAGGCAATCTGGCTCAAGAATCTGTGCTTATAACTATGTCACTGAAAAAAAAAAGTTCATCTAATTGAGGAATCATTGCTGGTTTCAGTATAATTAAGGCAAGGATTAGCACTAGCTGGAACAGAAATATTAAATAGGTCATTGTCTTTGCCCATTACCTGGCCCCCATTGTTCAAATCTCCTGACAGTACAGCAATGCAGCTTTTGAAGTAACTGGAGTAATAATAAGTAGTGAAGAGGGCTACATATAGCAACGTAACGATCAAAGGCCATGATGATGAGCAGAACCATCTCAGTTCCTCCAATAATATGAATGAAGAACATCTGAGCAATGCAGCCTTGGAAAGAGATTATTTTCCTCTCCTTTAAAAGATCACAAATTGGGCAGGCTGAGTGGTGCGTTGGTTAGGAGCTGACTTGGGACACCAGAGGGCCCCGGTTCGAATCCCACATATGAGGGCCAGTGACACTGCCCTCTACAGCTAAGATACTGAACAACAGCTCAACCTGGAGCTGGGCTGCCGTGAGTTGCCGGTGATGGGTAGGCTGCAGGCCCTGATGCAGTGGGTTGCCATGGGCTACCGTGTGTAGCCAGCAGCCAGCATGAGTGGCCAGCAGCCGCAGTGAGCGGCCCTCCAGAAACCGGCAACTGATCTGCCTCGCCTGGGAAGAGCGCAATGATGGTGCCAACTTGGGTCAGTGAAGCAACGTCCTCCACAACTAGACTGAAGAACAAAACGACAGCAACTTGTCTGGTCCCCTTCCCCCAATTCCCCAGCGCTGTTCCCATCCCCCAATTCCCCAATAAAAATATTTTTTTTAAATAAATAATAAAATAAAAGATCACAAATCATCTTGGGAGCTGCAATGGAGGGAGTCCATATGTCAATAAAGGAGAGGTTGGCCAGCAGGAAGTACATGGGGGAGTGTAGATGGGAGTCAGAGATCTGTGCGCACAATGAGGCAGTTTCCTAAAATACCCATTACATAGAACACAGAGAAAACTAGAAACAGGACTATTTGCACCTCCAAAGAACTGGTGAGTCCCATAAACAAAATCTCAGGCACCACCGAATGATTTCCTACCCCCAGGTTTCAGTCATTTGGGTTCCAAATTTGCCTGAAAGAACAGTAAAAATAAGAAATTGGAGTTACTGACTGTATCTGACAGGTTTTTATTAGAGAAGCAGAATCACTAGGAGATAATGACAGTGACTTGACCTCACATAATCATGGAAGCTGATTCAGCAGTCTCTATATGTCTGTTGCCTTTGCATCTGATACCATAGTTTTAAGTCCACAGGACAGGCAGTCAGGAAGAAAAGATGGATGTAAAATGGTGGGGGGGGATAGGGGGGAAATAAAAATAAACTGGAACCCACAAGCAAGAATTAAAGCTGTAATGACAGATTAAAACCTGTGTCAGTGCTCATTGCCTCTGCCCTTGAGGTGTGGATGTACTGCAGAAGCCTGGGCCCTTCACCACAGAGCTAAACACACACCTGGCCCTCATGTCAGAGAAACAAAAGAAGGATCCCAACAGTGTGGCAGTCGCAGTCCTGGCCACTGCCTCACACCAATGAGATAAGCCAGCAGAGACATGGCAACGTGTGTCAGCTACAAATAGGGCTGCTGCTTCACTTCTTCCTTTGAAATATTGCAAAAGAATCCCTCTTTCAACCCATCTTAGAAACATATAGACAAAGGAATTCTGGGGATGTAGCTCACTGTAGCCAATACAAAGCCACCATACTGGCTATTTTTAAAAATGTACAAATATTGAAAATTGACTATCTCTTTTCATTGGGTCAAACATGAGCACACTGGCACTTAACTAGATTTCACAAAGGCTCTAAATCCACCGATCTTAATCTCACTCCATCGCCCGCCAACTACCCTTGTTATTACTGACTCTGTTTAAAATTTCACCACGGGTTCTCCTCTGACATCAGGAAGCCACTTCAAGTGAGAAATGTAAGAAGAATTTCAACAGAGCTTGGGGATGAAAGGAAAACAGAGTTCTAAGTATTATATGGCAATTAATTGTTACTTCTACTAGCCGACAGAGACTTCAAAATGCTATTTATTTGCAAAAATCTTCTCCAATTCAGTTGGTTTATTTTATCGATGGTTTCTTTTGCTGTGCAGAAGCTTTTTATTTTGATATAGTCCCATTCATTTATTTTAGCTTTTACTTCCCTTGTCTTTGAAGTCAAATTCATAAAGTCCTCTTTGAACCCAAGATCCATAAGTTTAGCACCTATGTTTTCTTCTATGCAGTGTATTGTTTCAGTTCTTATGTTTAGTTCTTTAATTCATTTTCAGTTAATTTTGGTACATATCAACAACACAAATAATAACAAGTGTTGGAGAGGCTGTGGAGAAAAAGGAACCCTCATACATTGTTGGTGGTAATGCAGATTGGTGCAGCCGCAATGGAAGGCAGTGTGGAGGTTCCTCAAAAATTAAGAATAGCATTACCATGTGACCCAGCAATCCCTCTTCTGGGTATCTACCCAAAAAAATCTGAAAATATTTATCCATAAAAATATATGTGCTCCGATGTTCATTGCAGCTTTATTTACGATGGCCAAGACATGGAAACAACCAAAGTGTCCTTCAATGGATGATTGGATAAAGAAGATATTTTATATATATATATATATATATATATATATATATATATACAATGGAATACTGTTCTGCCATAAGAAAAGATGAAATAGTGCCATTTGAGACAACATAGATGGATCTTGAGATTATTATGCTAAGTGAAATAAGTCAGACAGAAAAAGTCAAGAACCACATGAATTCACTGATGTGTGGAATATAAAACTGAAAATAACAAAGGAACGAGACAAACAAAGGAAGAAACAAAAACTCATAGGCACAGACAATAGTTTAGTGGTTACCAGGGGGTAAAGGGGGAGAGAGGTGGTAGATGAGGGTAAAGGGGGTCAAATATATGGTGATGGAAGGAGAACCAACTCTAGGTGGTTAACACACAATGTGATACATAGATGATGTATTACATAATTCAGATGTACACCTGAAACCTATGTAACTTTACTAACAATTATCACCCCAATAAAGTTTAATTTTTAAAAAAGGCCAAGGTCAAATTAAAGTGGAAATCTAA
>NW_017732074.1:877127-878474 GCF_001890085.2 Hipposideros armiger | reverse complement strand
TTTCTAAACCCACTAAGCTCAAATGCCTCATCTGCAAAGCAAAGATAATAATAATTTCTACAGCATAAGACTGTTGTATTAATTTAGATAACACATGTAAAGTGGTTAGCACCTGCCTGGCAATTATTAAGTGCTAAATAACTATCTCTTGTTCTCAGTATGCCTGGTGGATCTGTGTTATAGAATGACTATCCCCCTAAAACTCAGATGTTGAAGCCTTAATCCCAATGTGATGGTATTTGGAGTTGGAGACTTCGGAACATATGTATGGAGCCCTCATGAATGGGATTGGTGCCCTTATAAGAAGAGGCCAGAGAGATTTCTCACTCCCTTTCCACCATATGACGATACAGTGAGAAGTCAGCAGTCTACAACCCAAAAGACGGCCCTAACCAGAATTCAACCATGCTGACACCCTGATCTTGGACTTCCAGCCCCAGAACTGTGAGAAATAAATTTCTGTTGTTTCAAAGCACTCGGTCTATGGTACTTTATTATAACAGCCTAAACAAAAACAATCTGGTTTCTAAATGGGACATTGCAAATAATGGCTTCTTGCTTTGAACTGTTGTGGAGGCTGATTTTGATAGAGTATGTCTGCCACCTACTGTAACTTTTGTGAATAACCAGCCAACAAAGTGCTTTCATCTAAGAAAAACGCCGTCTAAAACCCCATTAACACTATCTAAGAACTAAGGGAAGTGCAAAGAAAATTGCTATGGTTTGAGATGACCGAAAAATTATACCCCTTTTCTACTTTATGATCAATAAGAATAGAGACAATAAATAAGGTGATTGGAGGCCAAACATCACTTTTGGTATTCATAAAGCTGATGTCAGAGCATGTTGCATAGAGATATCAGGGCTACACATAAGCTTCCAATACTGACCCCCAAATTAGACCCACCCAGGTACAACCAGTGCTGAACCACCACAGACCTGCCCACACGGAAGCCTATTCTTATAAAACTGAGTACCTGGAGAAACAGAGCAGCAGGAAGGAGAAAGGAATGTCCACTTTCTCCTCCAAACTCATGCATTAGATATAGTACAACACCCCACCCCACAGTGAATGTATATCCATCCACAAGGAAGGAAATGGCAGGAGGGAAAAAAGTGATCCTCCCACCTCCCCTCCAACAAAACTCCTGCCTAAAAAACATCAGGAAATTGTAAATTGTTGAAAATGAATAAGTCACATAAACAGCAGTAGCAACAAGGACAAAAACTGAATAAAAAAATTTTTTTTTTAATTTTCCGCCTACTCAGACATCCAATAGGGAATAAAATGATAAAGCTGTTTGTTGTGAGAATTAAATTAGCTAACACAAATGAAGCACTTAAGCA
>NW_017732074.1:870920-873301 GCF_001890085.2 Hipposideros armiger | reverse complement strand
AGGAGCTGGGCTTTCATACTTCTACAGAGATTAAAGGCTGGGAGGGTTGGTGCAGGAGGAATGTAAACTCCCGGTCACTTCCTTTTGTCTTTGCCTAAGCAAAGCAACTCCAATACTGATTTCATTTCCTTTGGCTATAAACCAAGAAGTTAAACTAAATGAAATAAGCCAGACACAGAAAGGTAAATACTGTTCGATCTCACTTACAAGTGAAATCTTTAAAAGTTGAACCCATAGAACCAGAGAATAGAGCAGTGGTTGCCAGGGGTTAGGGGCTGGGGGAAATGGGAGATGTTGCTAAAAGGGTACAAACGTTCACTTATGAGATGAATAAGTTCAGGGAATATAATGTACAGCCTGGTGACTATAGTTAATAGTACTGTATTGTATACTTAAAATTTGCTAAGAAACTAGATCTTAAGTGTTCTTGAAAAAAAAATAGCTAATTTTGTGAGGTGATGGACATATTAATTAACTTGATTGTGGTAATCATTTCCCAATGTATACATCTATCAAATCATTACTTTGTACTCCCTAAATATATAGGAATTTTATTTGTCAATGACACCTTAATAAGGCTTAGTGGGGGAGGGGGGGCAGTTCTAATAGTCCAAGGACCATCCTTCTAAAAGAGGTGCAGGTGCTTGCTTTAAAAAGCATGCAGAAATGTTTTACCAAGGGGTCCAAGAGGATCTAGGCAGAGCACAAAAGGCTAAGAAGGAGGAAATGGTTGGAAATAGGATTGTGATACTGGTTTCCAGAGAACCATTCTATTTTTTTTTCATTTGATAAACATTTATTGAACACCTATTATGTGCCAAATGCTGTCCCAGCCCTGAGGATACACTGATGGACAATGGAGGCACTGTGACTGTGTCCTCTTGGCACCTATCGTCTGACCATGAATAGAAACATTCAATTACTTTCAAGAACTAGAGGACACAAAATAGGTGAACAGTTACCAGTCTGGGAGTCAGAGAAAGCCTCCCTGAGGAAGCAGTATCTAAGCTGAGGCTGAAGGGTAGATAGGATATAGTCAGGCATAGGCTGGTTGGGGAGAAGGTAAGTAGGGAGTGTGTCTGGAGATGAAACCATGTGTTCAATGGCCATGAGAGTGTGNTGCTGTCCTTTTGTTCTTCAGTCTAGTTGTGGAAGACGCTGCTTCACTGGCCCATGTTGGTATTATCATTGCGCTCTTCCCAGGTGAGGCGGATTGGTCACTGACCTCTGGACGGCCACTCACAGCGGCCCTTGGCAGCTCACACCAGCTGCCAGCCTATGCCGTCACCGGTGACTCACAGCAGCCCAGCTCCAGGTTGAGCTGTTGTTCACCATCATAGCTGTAGAGGGCAGTGTCACTTGCCCTCATGTGAGACCCAAATCTGGGCCCTGCTGCTCAGAGCTGGCGTCCCAAGCCAGCTCTTAACTAACATGCCACCCGGCCAGCCCTTGTTTTATTCTTTTGACCCAAATTTTCCACTACTATATTCCCCTCCTGTATGAAGGGTAATAATCCAAGTAAGTGATTTTTATTAAGTGCCACTAGGTATTCTGTGTCTGAAGACGTAGTCCCTGACCTCATGGGAGACACCAAGGAAATAGTCAATAAACAAAAAGATAAGTATATAATTCAGAGAGTCAATAGTGCTATGAAAGAAAAATAAAACAAGTTAATGAGATGGAAGGCAACAGGAGCAGGAAGGGTGCTATTTTATATCGGGGGTTCAGGAAGAGCTCTTTGAGGCATCTGAACAGAGACCTGGCTGAAGAAAGGCAACCAAGGCAAGACCAAGCACCCTGAGTCAGGTCAGAAGCAAGCTTATTGTGGGTCTTAGGTCAGGTGCTCCGGCAGCAGATTAAGATAAAGATTAGTATTCAAGTGACTTATTAAGAAAATTGTCCCCAAGTGTTGGTGAGGATGTGGAGAAATAGAAACACTGTGCACTGTTGGTGGTAATGTAAACTGGTGCAACCACTATAGAAAACAGTATGGGGCCGGCCGAGTGGCGCATTGGTTAAGAGTTGACTTGGGACACCAGCTCTGAGCAGTGGGGCCCCGGTTCAGATCCCACATGAGTCAGTGACGCTACGCCCTCCACAGCTAAGATGGTGGACAACAGCTTGACCTGGAGCTGGGCTGCCCTGAGTCGCCGGCACCCGGCAGCATAGGATGCAGTGGGCTGGCCGGTAGTGGGCATAAGCTTTCATGAGCTGCCATGAGCCACGATGAGCGGTCATTCAGCGGCCAGCGACCGATCTGCCTCACCTGGGAAGAGCACAATGATACCAACATGGGCCAGTGAAGCGACGTCCTCCACAGCTAGACTGAAGAACAAAAGGACAGCAACTTGTCTGTTCCCCTTCCCCAATTCCCCAGTAAA
>NW_017732074.1:862650-865190 GCF_001890085.2 Hipposideros armiger | reverse complement strand
CAACAAGAAATGGAGTCTATTTTCCCGTGAATCTCAACTGGCCTTGTGATTCATTTTGACCTATGGAATGTGGAAGACGTGACAGTGTGTCAGTTCCTAGCCTAGGCCTCACTCACTTCCACTTCCTCTCCTGGAACCCTACCATTGTCATGAGAATAAACATAGACTGGCCTGCTGAGGAGATTCAAGATGCCACAGGCGGCAGAGCCACCTAACCAATTCACAGCTGACCACAGATGCATGATTAAGTCCAACTGAAAGCAGGAGAACTGCCCTTTGAACCCAACTTAAATTGCCAACCCTCAGAATCATGAGCTAAATATGTCATTGTTTTAAGCTGCTCAATATGAAGATGGTTTGTTATGCAGCAATAGCTAACTGATCTAAAACCACACAGGTCATTTACTAATTGCAAAGATGAAAATATGTGCCCTTCGATGGAGTGATCTGGTATTTACTTAACCCTCACTAATAGTGGAACTTGACATTATTGTTTCCTTAGGTAATGCAATAGCAAGTACATAACATGAACTATGATGTATTCTTGCCAAAACCTTTAAACTAAATCTAATGAAGCCTCTGAACCTCCAATCATGTATACAGGAAATATAGGGAAGAGAAAAACAAGGGAGCATGTAGAAATAAACAAATCAAGAACCTGGTAATTTTACAAGATGGTTGGCCTGAATCTTTTAGAAAAGTAAAATTTATCATAAAAAAAATAAAAGCTAAAGAGACATTACAGTTCTGGAGGCTGAGAAGTCCAAGATCAAGTCACTTGGATTCAGTATCTGGTGAGAGCCTGCTTCCTGGATCATAGACTGGCCACCTTTTCGTTGTCCTCACATGGTGAAAGGAGCAATGGAGTCCTCCAGGATTTATTTTATAAGGACAATAATCCTATTCATGAAGTCTCTACCCTCGTGACCTAGTCACCTTCTAATCCCAAAGGCCCCATCTCCTAATACTATCTATCATACTGTGGGCTAGGTTTCAACAAATGAGTGTTGCGGGGGATACAAACATTCAGTCTATAGCACCAGTCAACCCACAGAATCATAAGGAGTAATAATTCTTCTTTGAAGCCACTAAGCTTTGGGATGAGATGTAACACAACAATAGATAACTGAAACACACAGGTAATCTTCACAGAAACTCTACAAGAAAATTGCCATTATTATCCTCATCATAAGAAAACAAATGCTTAGAGATTTTAAATAACTTATCCAAAGTCACAGAGTTCAGAAGTGGTGAAACCAGAAATTAAAATCCATATTGGTTCTAGAGCCTAAATCCTAAGTATTATATCACAGAGTTTCTGATGGCTAATTTGTGCCCTGAGATAAAAAATAAACTATAAAATCCAGTTACAGAGTTAAAGAGATCTAGAAAAAATGTATTCAGAACATGAAAGAACAAAGGCCTTCACTATAACATTTTTGTCTCCAAACACTGACTCCAGGTGACAAAAAATGCTATAGAGCTTCTACTCAGAAAATGCTTTGTCATAAACAGCCTTATTAGCGTTCACCCCAGAAGATGCTAGAGTGCTGGGAAGCATAGAGACTTTTACAAAAAATAACCACCCTCCCAGGGAGAGTAAAAGGAGGAAAGATATTAATATTATTTAGGACCAAGCATGAACACTAACATGTGGTCTCACTGGGTTATCATGGTTCAGGAGGAAGAAGTCTTTGAAGAAATCAATGAAAGGAAAGATGCACAACATCCCTAGCCATTAGATGATGAGACAGGTAAAGAGTTAACAGGAGTGGGCTTGTGAGCTGGCAGGATGGGACAGGCAAAGAATTAACAGGAGCCAGCTTATAAACTAGCAGGAACAAGCTTAAACATTAACCACTTGGCTCTGAATCTCCTGGCTAGCACTGCAGCTGCAGGCTGACAAGCACCTTACATCCATCATAGGTGGGAACAGAACAGTTCCCAGGAGAAGACAACTGTAACGGCAGCCCCCTCTGCAAGCTTACAAGCACCCTACATCTTGCATGGAAAAATATAAAACCCCAGCACTCCTGCTCATTGGCACAGCTGTCTCCATCACACTCTGCCCTGGCAAACTCCTGTCAGTATCTCTCTTACCCCTCTGTCTCCACAGCTCTCCCTCTCAGACTTCCCTCGAAAAACTTCTACCAGTTCCAAACAGAACTCTCTTTTTCTAACTTTCAATAAATCTTTTCTTACTCTTGTAGAGTCTCATTAATTCTTTTACATTCTGTGAACGACCAGAGGTTAATTCTATACCAAAACATTAGATAAATGCAAATTAAGATTAAAATGAGATATAACCACATACCCATTAGAACAACTAAAATAAAAAATAGTGACGGCCAGCCGAGTGGCTCAGTTGGTTAAGAGTTGGCTTAAGAGCATGGGCTCTGAGCAACGGGGCCGCCAGTTCAATTCCCACATGGGCCAGTGACACTGCGCCCGAGCTGAGCTGTCGCTGAGCTGCCAACAAGTGGCAGGATGGCTCAGCTGGTGTAGCAACAAGATTGCCTGTTTGGTGGTGGGCTAAGCCC
>NW_017732074.1:820906-861880 GCF_001890085.2 Hipposideros armiger | reverse complement strand
GCAGTGAGCGGCCGTCCAGAAGCCGGCGACTGATCTGCCTCGCCCGGGATGAGCACAATGATGGTGCCAACTTTGGCCAGTGAAGCAACGTCCTCCACAACTAGACTGAAGAACAAAAGGACAGCAACTTGTCTGTTCCCCTTCCCCGAGTTCCCCAATAAAAATCTTTTAAAAAAACAACAAAAAACTTGCACATGAATATTCACAGCAGCTTTATTTGTAATAGCCAAAATCTGGAAACAACCAAACTGTCCTTCAATAGACAAATGGTTCAATAAACTGTGGTACATCCACTGCATGGAATACTAATCAGCAACAAATAGGATCGAGATATTGAAACACATAATAACTTGGATGAACCCCAAGAGCATTATGCTAAGTGAAAAATGCCATTCTTGTAATAGATATATACGATGTCAGAGGGGCAATAGATTGGGGGAGGGGGTTGTCACTTTGTGAGGGGTGACATGTCTAATTATTACGTTGCTTTGTACACCTAAAACTAATAAAAAAAAAAGAAAAAGAAAAATGCCATTCTGAAAAGGTAAAAAAACGTCACATGCTGTGTGACTCCACTAGCATAACATTCTCAGTGTGACAAAACTGCAATGATGGAAACTAGATTAGTTAGTGGTTGCCAGAGATGAGGGGTTGTAGGGAGGAGTGGTTGGTGTGACTACAAAGAGATAACAAAAGGGAAATCTATGTGACAATGGAGTGGTTTGAGTGGTGGTAGTTACCCTAACCTGCATATGAGATATAATGGCGTAGAACTATATACACACATTCTATCAATGCCAATTTTCTAGTTTTGATATTGCACTATAGTCATACAAGGTGTAACCATTGAGGTAAACTGGGAGAAGGATACATGGGCCTCTCCGTACTATTTTTGAAACTTGTTAATTGATAATTATTTCAAAATAAAAAGATAAAAACATTACAGCATAAAATATACCTCAGTAAAGTAGATTTTAAAACTGAGAGGAATTCAAATAAATTAATCTTACTGCATGTAATATCTTGTTTATTCTTACTTATAGTTTTCCTGGTTCTAATTCTTGTTTATATTCTATTTTATGTGTTCTGATTGTGAGCCAACAAAAGAACTTCGTGAAATATGGCATGAATGAAACAATAAATATTACTTTGCATTTAGTCAACAATTATGAAGCACTTACTTTCTGCCAGGCACTGTGCTAGGCCCTATGGGTATGACTAATACCTGAACTCATGCTCTGCTTTGCCTTTTGGCACATCCCACCATCTCCACCTCATGCTTTTCCCCTCTCCATACACAGTCCCTAACCTAGTTCTCTTTCATACGTCATTGCTTGTTCTTGGATCTTTCACCAAAACTTAAGTTGTATTTCTTAGCGGAAAAGAAGAAGGCAGGAAACAGAGCTCTTTGGTTCCCACCAGAAAACATGAAGGCTCAGGACGAAGGAGTGGTAGAAGGGGATGGCTGCAGAGGAGCGCCCCAAGCAAAGGCGTCCCATGAACTATTCTGTGGTGCCAGATTCAAGGCTGTTTACTTTATTCTGACCCAAACTCACTCTGACAACTTGAATGCATACCATTATTCCCAGGAAGGATTAAGGCAAATCTAACACCAAGGCTGGAAAAAAAAAATAGTTCAGACAGCAGTGGTATCTTCAGAAATATGAAAGATATTCTTTTAATTAGTGGCATGGTATTCTGTAAAGTTCACTGTGAATGCAGATCTCAGAGTAGTCACTCAGGTAGAGTGATCAATGGCTATTATTCCAGGCCCCTGGACATGGGTGACTCACGGATGAACAGACAATGTCCAAGAATCTACATCAGTGATTGCCGTTTTTTTTTTTTTAATCTGAGACTCTCAAACACCAGAAAACATTTATTAAACATAAGCACATTCAGCACTGTGGTACACTCAGAGCCACAGAGATGGACCTACCCCTCCTCCTGTGCTCACATGTGCCCTTATGCAGTACATGTTCCCTTTTACAACTTTTTTCCTCGTTTCAATCCTATCTTGAACGCTCTTGAATATGTTGAAGTTCGTGATTCTTTTTCCTTGATGTATAATCTCACCAAGGATATTCTTAGTGAACCTAGGATGAAGGCACAGAACATGTACTATCCCTACCAAAGAGCAGTCCAGCCTGTTAGTGCCCCAAAAAAGAACCTGGCTTGGTATTAAATGAGCTTCTTACTTATTGAGATTTCAAAAAATGGTCCAATATAAATCCTGACTCAAGAATAAGATGGGATGATGAAGCTGGAATTCAAGTTCCACAACCACAATAGACTATGTCCAATTCATATATGAGTGTCCCAGCACTTAACATGGTGTCAGGTACATACATGTTGCTCAATATTTTTTAATTAAATTGAAAACAGACAAGATGGCTTGTCAGTAGAATTCCCTCCTTACTTAAGGCACCTCTGAAACAAATAGAAATACATCTGATCCCAAAAGTATGTGAGAAACACACTCCTGGTTTCGAGTTCTCTACCATATGCATAGACTTCAAAACCTTTATCTCCATCCCAAGTCCCAGATCCACATTTTTAAAGGCCTGCTAGATGATGCCACCTCCTGGATCTGGCTGGTGCCTCCCAATGAATATGTTTAAATCAAGTCAACCCCCAAATCTTCCTAGTCTCCCAAGCGAGACCAGTGGTTCTCAACCTATGGAAAAAGCACCTAACAGATCATGGAGTCAGTAGGTTATCAAAGGTAGGTTGATGGAGGGGGTCAACCCCAGGTTCATGTGTAAGAGCATGCATTCATTGTCTGTAGAGAATTTAAAAACAATAATAAGCGTCCTGACGAAGAGCCAAGGAGCGCCAGGGCCAGAGCACCTGCTGCCCCGCGGTGAGCCTGGGGGTGGGGTGGAGCAGTGCAGCACCCCCTGCCCCCCCCACACACACACACGCACACACACACACTCCCACCCCTGCTTGGGCTTGTGCCTGGGGCCTAGCATTTTTTACCATCTGTGAAAACTTCCCTGGAATTCATTTTTCCTCACTCCCATATTAAGAATTGTACCAAATTGAAAAGATATGAATGAGTAGCCTAAAAAAAGAAAAAAGAAGGCTTTATACCCTTCTGGTTATTCAGATTCTTTTCGAATAAGCAGTTACAGATGGATTCAATGGAATTTTCTGATTGTTACAGTGTCTGTTCCATGAGACAACCAGACTTAAAATATTTTGACAACAAGGATGATGATTCTGATAGAGACATCAAATGACTTGCCAAAATTTAGATGGAATCAAGGCCAGAAAGAGAAATCAGAAGTATCTGGTTCCCAATCCCGTACTTAGAATTCTAGACCAAGCTGCCTTTTCTACAGAAAAATCCACTGATATTGAAATTTGTGATGAAGAGTGTAACTCACCTAAACCAGTCCACCAACGAGTTCAAGAGGAGAGCCCTACAGAAGTTCACACTGCTGAAGATGTTCCAATTGCTGCAGATGTGCATGCAGTTTCTGAAGATTATGATAGAGACAGAAAACAATTCCTCGGAGACTCTCCAAGACCAAATTGAAGAAGAGCCCCGGGCTAAACTTTGCAAGATTCTTGACAAGAGCCAAGCTTTGAATGTGACTGCCCAGCAGAAATGGCCTTTACTGAGAGCTAATAGCAGAGGCCTCTATAAATGTGAACTTTGCGAGTTCAACAGCAAATACTTTTCTGATTTAAAGCAGCATATGATCCTGAAGCATAAGCGTACTGATTCAAATGTGTGTCGAGTATGCAAGGAAAGTTTCTCTACCAACATGCTTCTGATCAAACACACCCAACTGCATGAAGAGGACCCCTACATTTGTAAATACTGTGACTATAAGATAGCCATTTTTGAGAATCTCAGCCAGCCCGTCGCAGGCACCCATTTTAGTGATCACCTTTATTTGTGTTGAGCAGTGTGATGTGCAGTTCTCCTTGAGCAGTGAGCTCTTACCTACATTTCCAGGAGCACAGCTGTGATAAATAGTACCTGTGTCAGTTCTGTGGACTTGAAACAAATGATCTGGAAGATTTGCATAGCCATGTGGTAAATGAATATGCATGTAAGTTAGTAGAGTTAAGTGACAAGTATAACAATGGAGAACACAGGACAGTACAGCCTCTTGAGCAAAATTACCATTGACAAATGTAAAACCTTCTTTGTATGTCAAGTATGTGGTTTTTGGAGTAGACTTCATACAAATGTTAACAGGCATGTTGCTTATTTATTTATTTTTAAAATTAGTTTCAGGTGTACAACATAGTGCAAGTTATACTTTTTACCCCTCAAAGTGACAACCCTCCTCCCCCAATCCACCACCCCACTCCCCGCTACCCCCCTCCATGTTGCTCTTGAACGTACTAAAATGTTTCCTCATGTTTGTGATGACTGTGGGAAAGGCTTTTCAAGTATGCTAGAATATTGCAAACATTTAAATTCACATTTATTTGAAGGGCTTTATTTATGTGAATACTGTCAATACTCAACAGGATAAACTGAAGATCTTAAAATTCATCTAGACTTCATATATTGGCTTGACTTACCTCACAAATGTAGTGACTGCTTGATGAGGTTTGGAAATGAAAGGGAATTAATTAAGTCACCTTCTAGTCCATGAAACAATTGATTATATTCTCTTTAATTTCCACAATGTTAATGTAAAATAATAAATAGAACATTTTAGAAAAATAAAATAAAAACAATAAAACTATCTAACAATCTGTCAGCATTTAATTATCACTACGTACAAGCAGCAATTCTGAACAATGTCAGCAATAAAACACTTCTCCAAAAAAATATCTTATGGGTCCAAGTTTTAAACAATTGCTGTGGTTACTTTGAGTTTTAAGAACATTTACTTAAGCTTCAAGTTGGACATTTTTATTACTTACCCTTTCACAAACACTGTATTTTTCATGGCGTTTAACTCAAAGAACTCCCAGTTGCACAACTGCCCTCAGACACAAGCAGACTCAGTAGCTATTCCCATTCATTTACTGAGTAAGTTTGCATCGGTCTGGAATCACTCCAGATTACTTCGGGTGTCCTTCATGTCTCCAGCCCCTACAGGCCTATTTAAATAGTACATTTGAGATAAACAATGACTGCATACTGACAGTGTCTTAGCTCTGGCTGCCATAACAAAATACCAGGGGTGGCCTGAGAAGCTGAAATTTATTTTCTCACAGTTCTGGAGGCTGGAAATCTGAGGTCATGGTCCATTTATAGTAAGGGCTTTCTTCCTGGCTTACAGATGACAGCCTCTCACTGTGTCCTCACATGTCAGAGATAGACAATGGACTAACTTTGGCCTCCCTTCTTATAAGGGCCCTAATCCCATCATGAGGGCCCCACCCAGGGGTCCAATATGCTGTATACTACTGCATAGAATAATTCCAAGGGGTCTAGAAATCTGTATAAACACCAATTACCTGGAAGCTGAATAAATAATGGAATGCATATTATATGTAACCACACAATATGTGTGCTTATACAGATGGATACGGAGCTTCTAAAGAACACTGCCATATGTTTATCTGACCTCTGCTTACTCTTTTCTAGAGGTAGGGACAAGTACAAATTATTTAGAGTACTTTAAAGGTTTTGCACAATATCATTCAACCTCCTTCCCCCACCTAATTTCCTGCCGTTCTCCTCCCAGAAACCTGATCACATGGGGGCATGTATACCCTCATTAGCTTTCTCCTAAACTAGCGACTCAGTGCTCCTATTTCTGATTTGTTCTTCCCCAACTTCTTTACACCCGCTTTTTCATCAAGATCTAACCCAAATGACCCTCTTAGGAAAGTCTCTCTTGAGATAACATGATCTATCACGTCCTGCGTGACAAGGGCTGGGGCTAGAGGAGAGGCGGCGAAGGGTTAAGAAATCACAAGAGTCAAAAGTAGAGTTTCTGCGGGCCAGGGGTCTAGTCTCTGCAGACGGAGAGAGCTAGCCCTGATACTGGCAGGCGAATAGCTTTTATTTACAACTGTCACAAAGAAGTCAATTTGAATATCTATAACCAGTTAATTGATTCGATTAGACCGGCAGCTGTTTCACTGAAACTCATTGTGATCAAGCATGAGTTGTGCTTTGGAGTTGGGCTTTCACACAAGTATGATCCCCGGGATGGCCTCAGCATTCCGAGACCACCAGATAAGGAAGTTTTACCGAGATCATTCCCTCAGGTCTCAGCATTCCAAGACACTTACTTATGACTTCAAAGGATCAGTACGCAGGCGCATTCGAGCCGGCAGCTGCAAGGTGACAATGATCTACTTAGTTGCTCCCTTAGTTATGCTTAAGAGCGTTTATTTCTATCTGCATTTCAGTATCGCTTATGTAATTGTGTGAATTGGTTAAACAATAAACTCTGAACAAGAGAATCTTACTTTTACTCAGGAAAAATGAGTGTATTTCTCCATAATAGGGAAACAATCTTTGTCTTGGACCCTGAATCTGTTAGTGTCTACAGTAGACACACTCCAGGGTGGCCTTATGATTCCTGTCTCCTTAGTATGCATGGCTTTGCATAATTCCCTCCCCTTGAGTTCAGGGCAAATCTGTGACTTGCTTATAACAACAGAATATGGCAATGGTGCTATCACTCACATGATTATGTTGCATTAAATGGCAAAGGACTGGATTTTGCTAATGTAGTTAAGGTCCCTCATCCCTAATTAGTTGACTTTGAGTTCATTAAAAGCAGTATTATCCTGAGTAGGCCTGACCTAATCAGGTGAGTCCTTTAAAAGAGGGTCTGGAGGTCACAGACTCAAAGCAGGCAGTGACTCTCTCTGGTGCTGGCTGTAAGAATCAAGCTACCATGAATTCTACAGCCTCAAGAAAATGAATTCCGTAAACAACTGAAGGAGCTTGGAAGCGGGTCCTTCCCTAGTCAAGCAGGAGAAAAGAACATATGGCCCTGCCAACACCTTGATTTCAGCCACGTGAGACATGGAGCAGAGGACCTAGCTAAGCTGTGTCTGGATTTCGACCTAGAGAAAATGTGATAATAAATGGAAGCGTTTTAAGCTGCTAATTGTATGGCAATTTGTTGCAAAGCAATAGAAAACTAATACAGTGGTTTTTTTGCACATAAAGGAATCGCTGACTCGAACTGGCTTAATGAGCAAGGAAATTTATTTTCTCATTTCACAGGAAATCCAGAAGTAATTCAGGCTTCAAATTGGTTTGTGCCGAGTTCAATTCTGTCATCAAAGATCCAGACTCTTAGCATCTTACCACTCTCCTATCCTAGTGAGAGTTGATCCTTGGGGTAGTTGCAACATGGCTCCAGCAGTCACAGGTGTCACATTCAGAAACATCCAGAGGATAAAAGAGTGTTAGTTCATAAGGCATTCTCATGAAGAATGAGGAAACTTTTCCCAGAAGCTCCTCTGCACTTTCCTTCACATCCCATTGTCCAGTCACATATCCATTTTAAATCAGTCACTGACCAGGAGAAAAGGATTACCTCAGATGAGTTCCAACCTAACCTGGCTGCCCCTGAGGCAAATGGGCATGGAGGCAGCTAGATACTGGAACTAAATCAGGATTCTGTTAGGAGGAAAGGGAAGAAAGCACAAACATGTCCACTACAAATCCCAATCTAAGAGTTACTCTTAGACAAAACTGTATGAAACCTCTGGCCAGTCAACACTGGCAAAATAAATTATGCTAGAGCCTCTAAATTACAAAAGGGCAAGTTGAAGGACAAAAACAAAGCAACAGTTCCTTTGTTAAATGGTTGCTTTGCTAATAGCAAGCACATTTGAAGAATATTTTAGCAAAAAGTTAATGAAGGCTTATTTAACATATTAAAACTTGCCACAAAGACGGAGATTGCTCAGCAATCAGTGATAAGAAATCTTTATTTAACATATTAAAACTTGCCACAAAGACTGAGATTGCTCAGCAATCAGTGATAAGAAATCTGAGACAATGAAGTAACAACCTGGCAGGGAGTAGAGCAAGGAGCAAGAACATTACAAGAGACATGAAAGATGAACAAAACAATTAGAACAGAAATCCACACAAGACACACTGCTTAAGCGTTCTCATCACTTCCATAGAAAGAATTAGAAATTAGTATCAAAACTTTCTCTATATATCATAGATAGTATGTGGTTATCCATAAGTACAAAGTAATTTGCATATGATTATTATTACTCTAAGGGTTTGAGTCTGAAGTTTAATAACTGCTCCTTATATGGTTTTAGATGATATATATAAAATGTCAAAGGCATAAAAAAGCAAGTTATGTGTCATTGCGCATTTAATTGCCTTAATTTAAATTTTATAATTATTAAAACTACCATGGAAAACCCTATCCAGAAACCTGCTCTCTCTTTAATAGTGGGTAAAAGATATACATAGATCTAATCATCACATTGTACCCGTAAACTTACATGTTATATTTCAATATCTCAATAATGCTGGAAATTATTTTTAATTAAAAAATAGGTAAAAGGAATCTTCTCTAAGACTCTTTAAGAAATAATATCCTGACTAGGCTATCCTTTTATTCCTCTGAGAATGCTGACTTTTCTCTTCTTAAGAATATAGGCGGGAGTGTTAAGTGGGTAAATTATGGGGCAAGGAAGGTCTAGATAGAAGTAGTGACTTCTGGCTTTTGCCTGATCCCCTTTCCAATAAAAGATTAATGGTACCCGATGACCCAGCAGCTCATCGATCTGCCATTGTCCTCATTACCCTTACGAAATGATGACTGACGCGGTTACAGATGGGAGAAATAAAACAAGATAAACCGAAGGCAGCTTCATTTTCCACAGGCAATGAGGTTCTTACCACTTTTTTGTCAAGGGTATTGCCTCTCTGATTGTGTTACTGGCCGTGGGTATCAAAGTCCACCCAATTCTCTGATCTCACCATCACCTGATACAAACGGGCTCACCACCAGTTTATGAGTTTTCTAGGATCGTTTGGAGTTTGGGGCTGAAGGGTATTTATCCTCTCATTCACAGTGGAAAGAGGAAGACAGGCACAGAAAAGACAAAAGGAAAACGAGGGCTACCTCGGGGGTCCTCCCAGCGTTCCCGGTTCCCACTACCCCTCCCCGTCCCTGCCTCGTCAGGTTGCTAGGGGCCAGCGCCTTGAGGGTTACCGGCGCCTGGCGGTTTCCCGTCCTCACACCAGAACCGGCGGCCCTGCCGAGCGCTGGCGCATGCGGAGAGGTGAGGCACACGGCGGCCGCCAGAGGGCGCGAGCGCCTGGGGTCCTCGCGCGATGGCATCGCGGGGAACAGGAAGGATCGGTGGTCGTCCCGCGAGGAGGGGTGGCAACGGGGAGAGAGGGACCCTGCCTCGCCTCCGAACTGCCGGCCTTCGCGCACGGTGCAGCCGCCCTCCCATTCCCATCCGCCCGAGGGCCCCACCCCGATCTGCGCTCGCAGGGTGACCTCCGAGCGTGAGCGCGGTCGGAGGGCGCTCTCCGCCCCGCACCCACCTCGCGGCCCCAAGCCCGCTCCTTGCTGGCGGCCTGCAGGGAGGCGGCGGCCGGATCTTCAGAGAGGAATGCCGGGCGGGCCAGACCCGATAGCATCCCGCAGGCCGCAAAGCATCCGGCCGCTGCGGAACGATGGCTAGAGGGGCTGCGGGTACGGCGGCAGGCGCCCAGGAGCTGGGGCGCCCGGGCGCTGGAAGCCCCGCCCCTCGGCCGGCTCCCTGACAACGCGGGCCGGGCCGCGCCGCCTGCTCCCCGCCCCTCCGCGCCCGGCACCAGGCGGGGCCCGGGCCAGAGCGCTGCCGCCGCTCTGCTGCAGCCGCAGCTGCTGCTCTGCTGAGCGAGGCCGGGGGCCGGGCTGAGAGGCCAGGGCGCCCTCCTTCCCACCTTCTCCCGCCGCTATGAGCCAGGGAAGTCCGGGGGACTGGCCCCCACTCGAGCCCACCTCCGGACCCTCCGCTCCCCCCAACCCCTTCGTGCATGAGTTACATCTCTCCCGCCTCCAGAAGGTTAAGGTAAGGTGTGGGAGGGGGGTGTCGGGAGGGCCCGTGGGGATAGGAGAAAGAGATCGTTTAGAGCCCTGGCAAAGGTGGGGATGGGACTCCGGAAAGGAGGTGGATGAGAGCCTTGCGGAGCGGGGGGTGCGCACGTGGGGGTGGCGGGGGTGGGGTGAGCTAGGGGTCCTGGAGAGGACGCGGCCCTGGGCGATAGGCAAGCTCCAAGGTGTGGAAGAATTGACGAGGTAATGATGAAGGACAGCAGGGGACTCGGGTAGGAGAGATGGAGGATTCTGGGGAATGCGGATTACATCCTGCGGAGGCCCACGGGCTAGGACAGAGCTGGAGGCTACGGAAAGCCGGGGGTGGGGGCAGGGGCGTGCTGAATGCTTCTGGGAGGCTCAGAATCAGAGGAAACGGGTTTCTGGGCCCGGAGCCTGCGCCCCTGTGCCCTTCCAACGCCCCTTCTTCCCACTTCCCCCCCCACCCCGCACTGCAGCACCTCCTGGTGTGTGTGGGGGGGAGCCTGAGAAGGGGGGTGGCCACAGGAAGTGCAGGGTCGCACCAACCCAGCGGAACTGATGAGTAGTGTGAGGAGTGTCCAAGGTTTCTGCAGCCATCACCTCCCCTGAGGCGGCGACCTCCTGAGGCTCGGTTTGTTTACCTGCGCTCTCCCCAGGGCCGCCCATGAAGTCACCGTGGCTCCTGGCAACCCCTACCCTGCGAAGTAGGGGCTGAGTTCTTCTCTCCCGCGTCCTCCAGTACTAGGGAAGTGCTTGGGCAGAACTAGAGACTGGCCTGCGGCCTGAAAAGTGGACCTCTGTGGGTTCCAACCTCTGTGTGTTCCAACCTTCCGCCTCCCAGGCCCAAAGTGGAAAGAACCATGCACCTGGTTTGGAGCTATTTATGGAATGGGACGTGGAGGAGAAAGAAATACCTCTAGCCTGCTCCACATCAAATACTGTGCTGGTGCTTTCACACGGGTTATCATTAAATCCTCTTAACAGCCTTTCCAAGTGCTAGATGCGTGCGCTTTATGACACTAGATTTTATAGATGGGATGGGGACCAACTGAAAGATGGGAAAATGAGGCTCTGATCCTATTAATCTTGTATCCTCTTGCCCTCGTTGGTATCATCATCCCACCTTGGATTCCAACCCCCCTCCTGTTCCCACACCACCTGGCACCTGCTCTGCAGTGGGTGGTGGTTCTGTGCTCCTGTGTCTGTCCTTGTGGGACAGGGGGATCCTCGGAGGGAGCATCTCCCGGTCCTGAAATAGCCTTCTCTCCCACCTCTGCAGTGCTGCCTCCTAGGGGCACTGCTGGCCCCCATCCGAGTGCTTCTGGCCTTTATCGTCCTCTTTCTCCTCTGGCCCTTTGCCTGGCTGCAAGTAGCTGGCCTGACTGAGGAGGAGCTTCAGGAGCCACTTACAGGATGGAGAAAGTAAGTGGGGGATCAGCCACCAGAAACCCTGCTTCTCACTTCTCTTTCCTGCTGTTCATTCTGCTCCCTCTGAGAAGAAGAGGAGGGGGGGGGTTCTGAAGCTCTCATCCCCAGCCTGGAGAGGCGAGACGAGTCCGCCAGGCTCAGACCTGGTACCCAGGACCTCAGCACTAAGTGATGTGCCCTGATATGTCCCACAGTAGCTAGAGACTTCCACCTCTTGGCCAGAGTAATAGAGGGCAAAAGAAGGATACCTGCTTTCCTGGGTGCCAAAGCCTGGGGGTGAGTGAGGGTCAGACTTGCTGCCTCCCCTGACGCCCCACCTTGCCCTGCAGGACTGTGTGCCACAACGGGGTACTGGGGCTCAGCCGCCTGCTCTTTTTCCTGCTGGGCTTCCTCCGGATTCGTGTTCGGGGCGAGCGGGCCTCTCGCCTTCAAGCCCCTGTCCTTGTTGCCGCCCCCCACTCTACTTTCTTTGACCCCATTGTTCTGCTGCCCTGCGACCTGCCCAAGGTTGTATCCCGAGCTGAGAACCTTTCTGTGCCTGTCATTGGAGGTGAGAGAGTGAAAGAGGGATCAAGGGGAGAGATGACAACTCTGGGGAAAAAACAGGAATCAGATGGACACGCTCTGGAGAGAACTGGCCTCAAGGTTGGGAAGGGGGGAAAAGTTAGAAGAGATATTGACCGATGCAGGCACATGAAATGTAAATGAACATCATTTGTGATCCTGCCTCTTAGAATCTGAAGGCTGGGGCTTCATTAAAGAGGGTGTTGAAGGGAGCTCTGGTCAGTTCCCTAAAAGGACAACATACAATAAAAGGAGGGTCCCCAGGGCAAAGAGATAACTGAGAAGCATCTCCTGTTGAGGACGGGGAGGCTGCAGGTGTTAATGCCCCCAGGTAGGAACCTTGTATCCTCTGGACCCCAGCCCTTCTTCGCTTCAACCAAGCCATCCTCGTATCCCGGCATGACCCGGCTTCTCGGCGCAGAGTGGTGGAGGAGGTCCGAAGGCGGGCTACCTCAGGAGGCAAGTGGCCCCAGGTGGGTAAGAGTCGCAGGACTCTCTTCTCACCTTTTGTGTGTTCCTGAAGAGGCTTCACTTTCCTGTCTGCTCCCCTTCAGCCTACCCTACCTCATTCTGGTCTCTTGGCTTTTTCCCCCAGGTACTATTCTTTCCTGAGGGCACCTGTTCCAACAAGAAGGCTTTGCTTAAATTCAAACCAGGTGAATAAAACGATAGCGGGTGGTCGGGCTGTAGGGAAAAGGAGCCTCAAATTTGGAGAGGGACTCTGGAATAACCCAAGAAGTGGAGTGGGCGGAGGAGTGGGAGACAGGGAATCACCCACCTAGCTGACGCGGAGATGTCGCAAAAAGTTAGAGAGGAAATTATCAATGAAACGGAGCAAGGCCAGATCTCATTTGAGCACTGGTGCAGACCCCTACACTTCACGCCCTCTAGCTACCGCCATGTACTAACCTCTGCCTGGGGGGTGGGGGTGGAAATGGGATTTAGGCGCCTTCATCGCAGGGGTCCCTGTGCAGCCCATCCTCATCCGCTACCCCAACAGTCTGGTGAGTCTTAGTCCAAGGAGGGGGGAGGGGGAACACGAATTCACCCTAATAGGTGAAAACTGTTACGTGCCATGATGGGATGTGCATGTTAGGGTGGGGCCAGGGCGGGGCCAGCCTCTGCTTAAAGAGGATTAGCCAGTTGCAGGGAAGAAAATGAATGCTTTTCTCCCTTCACCTCTGTTTTTCCCATAGGACACCACCAGCTGGGCATGGAGGGGCCCTGGAGTGTGAGTTTGGGTGTGAGGGTGTGAGGGTGGGGAGCAGGGTCCATCAGAGAATTCCTGACCCATCTTTCAATCTCCAGCCCAAGCAAATGGCCCTTCATTCTCGAACAAGAGGTCTCTAGAGAAGGAGATACCTGTTTCCCACGGTTTTGTTCTGACCTCCTGGTGTGATCTGGAGTGCTTTCAGTGATCCCACCTAATCATTCCTGCTGTGATCATAGCTCCTTTTAACTTATTTTCCTGTTTCTAAGTGATTTTCTCCCTCAGTCCTCCCTTCCTGAGACACACACCCCACCCCCAGGCTTGCCTCTTGCCCTTTCTCGGGTTACTCAAACCTCCTCTCACCTGCAGTTCTTCCTCTGCCATATCCCTGCAACATTTCTCACTTTGCCTGCCACCTTTCTGGCCCTTCCCTTTTCTCCCAACTGCACATTTACCCAGCTGACTATATGGCTAGGAGTCCATTTTTATATACTGGCGGGTAGAAATTCCCCACGCCCCTATTTGGGGTGAGAGGAGCCCATAGTGAGAGATTAGTGAGCATCTGAGGTCTCTCTTCTCTTAGACTCAAAGTCCTCTGGCTCACAGCCGCTCAGCCCTGCAGCATCGTGGATGTGGAGGTATGACCCCATGGGTGGGGGGGGAGAGTGGACATCTGCTCACCGCTGAAGCTTCGGGAAAAGAGGGTGGAAGTGGTCACCCCTAGCTTTGAGGTCCTGATGAGGAGTGTGTGTGTGTTTCAGTTCCTCCCTGTGTACCACCCCAGCCCGGAGGAGAGCAGGGACCCCACCCTCTACGCCAACAATGTCCAGAGGGTTATGGCACAGTGAGTGTTCCACAAAGCATTTCCTGGAGCAGATATGCAGAGCAAAGGGACTACAGGTGGGGGTGGAGGGCTGAGGTTTGGAGGCAAACATGGGGGAGTGGGCAGTGGGAAGGGCTATTAGACAACTGAGACTGGAAGGAGACGGGAGTTGAAGGGACCTAATGTCCACCTCCTAGTCAGCAGGTCAGTCAGTAATGAACCCTCAGAAGATTCTTCCGCCTCGCTCCCTCTCCATCCCATCCCTTTTCATCCTTGTAGGGCCCTGGGCATTCCAGCCACCGAGTGTGAGTTTGTAGGGAGCTTGCCCGTGATTGTGGTGGGTCGGCTGAAGGTAGCATTGGAGCCACAGCTCTGGGAACTGGGAAAGGTGCTTCGCAAGGCTGGGTAAGTGACCTTGAAAATGAGGGTGTGGGTAATGTCATGTATAGACAGAAGAAAAGGGAGAAATGGGAAGGACAAAGGAAAGTCTTTTGAAAAGAAGAAAAAAGTGAGAAGATAGAGGAATTTTTTAAAAGATAATGGAGTAAAATGAAGGAGGAAAAAAGAAAGCTATGTAATAACCCTGGTGATAAAAGCAGGAATGGATCTCAAGGGACTATGAGTCAAAGTATACCTTAGAAAAACACGAGAGATACCTGTGCTGGATAACCCTTAGGGCTGGGACTAAGGTCCTGCTGGGTGGTATGCCCAGAAAGAAACTGAGTCAGCTCTCTGCCTTCAACCATTTCATTGTAGGCTGTCCCCTGGCTATGTGGACACTGGGGCAGAGCCAGGCCGGAGCCGAATGATCAGCCAGGAAGAGTTTGCCAGGCAGCTGCAGCTCTCTGACCCACAGACAGTGGCTGGTGCCTTCAGCTACTTCCAGAAGGTAAAGGAGCTGGGATGCAGAGTGCAGGGCTCAGGATTTAAGGATGATATCTGAATGGCCACGTCAGTCTCATTGGATGGCCAATTTGGAGTCTGCACTGGATATTATAACAGCTATTGTCAGATTGCC
Source organism: Hipposideros armiger (assembly GCF_001890085.2). Lineage (NCBI taxonomy): Eukaryota > Metazoa > Chordata > Mammalia > Chiroptera > Hipposideridae > Hipposideros > Hipposideros armiger. The sequence continues at coordinate 846,845 of NW_017732074.1, read as the reverse complement.
ATCTTCTAAGATCTACTGGGGATTCTTTTTTTTTTTTTTTAATAGAGTATCCATTGCATTGCAGAGCAATGTTTTAACTTGTGGGGAGGAACAATGGAGAAATCATCAGTCAGTGAGGTCCATAAATTTCTGAAACCACTTTAGAGATTGGCAAAGATCATATGACCTTGTGGGACACTGCGTGAGTGTTTCAGAGAAGAGCCATGAAGGTTAGGTGGGAAGGTGACATGGCGGGGACAACACTGGACAGCTTACATGGATAAGAGAGTGAGACCCAGAAGCATTTGCAATACTTAGGCAAATATTTAAAAATATCCCACAGCTTCTCTGGGGAATCCCTGAACTTTCTTAAGAATCTTGGCAAACTATATTCCTGGGACTTAACCAGGTTTTCCTGTCAAATTATAATAAGATTGTCCCAGAAGTTTCTTAATGTTTATGAACAACCACCAGTGGTTCCACAGAGCTCTTTTTGATCTAAGATGCAGACCATGGCTCTCAGCGTCCTCTGAAGGGACAGAGAATGACCAGATGTGTTGATTCCTTAGATTGGGACAGACTGTCCCTGAAAGGAGCCTCCCCACTTAGCAAAACCTGAACGCCATGGTCCCCCATAGAGTTGTCAGGGTAGACATCCTTGGGCTTTTTGCAAGAAATGATTCCAGTGGCCCCCTTTTAGTCTGCTGGACCAGTTCTCCCACATAGGATGAGTCAGGAGAGAACCAGTTTTTCCAGCCTGGGGGCTAGGAATGCCCTCGATGGTATGTCAGAAACTTACTGGTAACTTCTGCATTCCTGAGGGATTCCCTGACATTCCTAGGAGACCCTTTTATCGGAGAGCTTTGCCACCAGGTCACTTGGGGGACTAGCTTGAGCAAAACCGTGACCTGAGAGAATTATCAGGGATCCTGGAACGTTTAGGGCACACGGTTCTGAAGGAAGCAGACACAGGACACACGCACACCCGCCCACCCTCTACTGAGAAGAGAAGCCAAAATCCAGAAAAGGAGGGAGGCTGCAGGGTTGGTCCACATTGCCCTGGTTTCTCTTTCACCCTCCAGGATGCCAATGGTTTGGTGGACTTCCGAGATGTGGCCCTTGCACTGGCAGCTCTGGATGGGGGCAGGGACCTGGAGGAGCTAACTGTCCTGGCCTTTGAGGTATGAGGGCGGGGGTGAGGGTGGGTGGGGAGGAATAGTGGTTATGCCCACCCCACCCAGAAGCCTGTGTGGTGTGCTATTACCAGTAGCTTCTAGATAGTAGATGGCTTGCCATACACTCCGTTGCCACACACTGCAAAGCCCCAGTGTGTCTATGTGGAGGCATAGCTGGGAACAGGGAAAGGGCAGCAGCTCGGAAGTTAGAATTCTCCTACAGAAAGGACCCAGACCTGTGCTCTGCATTCATGGAAGCGGAGGAGCCTGTGGGGCAGTGTGGGGCGATGGCATGAAGAGAGGGCTTCACTGGTGTCTCTTTCTCTCTCAGCTCTTTGCCGAGGAGCAAGGAGAGGGGACCAGCCGCCTGCTGTACAGAGATGGCTTCAGCACCATCCTGCACCTGCTGCTGGGGTCACCCCGCCCTGCTGCTGCCACTTTGCATGCCGAGCTGTGCCAGGCGGGACCCTGCCAAGGCCTCTCCCTCTGTGAGTCACTGCCTTCTCAGCCCACGTGGGCACCGTCAGCACTGGGCTGGGAGGGGATATGACCTGGTGGCCAGTGCCAGGGGTCAGAACATCTGAGAGGTGAGGATGGGAGGAGCCGGCTGGGAAGGCAGAAAAAGTGTAAACTTAGATCTGAGGAGTGAAGCAGAGATGAGAAGGACAGGACATACCATTTCTGAGAAATGCAGGGCATCCTCTTCCTCTCCTTTTTTACTTTTCCCCGTCTCACTCTTACCTGTCCAGGTCAGTTCCAGGACTTCTCCCTCCGTGACCCGCTCCATGGGAAGCTTTTCAGCACCTACCTGCACCCCTCCCAGACACCAAATGCCTCATCCCCAGGCAGCCCCGCTGCTCTGGCCAATGGGACTGTGCACGCACCCAAGCAGAAAGGCGACTGAGTGCCTGGACCTCCCCAGCTCGCATCCGGCCCTCAGACTCAGGGCAGCGCCAGGGGCCGCCCCCGGGCCTCAAGTCCTCTCTGCTCCTGCTTGATTTTTTTGTTATTGTTGTTTTTTTAAGTTGATTTTCATTTTTTGTTTGTTTGGTTTTTTTGTAAGAAACTATTTTATATATAAATATATATCTATATCTATTTAAAAAAGAACGAAGCCCCGTCACATTGGTGGTATCCTTAGCTGGGAAGGAAAGGGATTAATGGTGGCCGGCTGCCCACTGGGCAACCCCGAAGGTTCCCGAGGTCAGTCCTCTTGGCCACAGATGGATGAATCCTCTTGACTTGCAGCTGCACAGGGTGCTTTCCTGCACAGAAATCGTACGACTCTCATATCCTTCCCTCGTGGTATCACGCCCCATATACACACATTTTAACAGGCTTCCTCATGAACCTCTGCAGCCTGTTCCCTCTTGCTCTGTTCTCATTAGAGACTGAAAAATAGCTCATTACCATTCCATATTTAACATCCTCCTGAGATTGATGCCTCCTCTCTGCAAGTCAGACCAACCACATGGGAGGGTTTTTCTGCCACGGGATGAGTTGAGGATGTTGAAATATCCCTTCTGTCCAACCTTTCTTCAAGGAAGAAGAAAACAAGGCGCTCCTAAAGAGGGGTGCTATGTCTAGACACAGTTACAGAAAGTTAGGCTTAGAAAATGAGATACCTATCCCAGAGATCTGACAGGTAAGAAAAGGAAAGCCTCTCTTAACATGTATAGACTTTTAAAGGGAGACAGGTAATGACAGGCTGTCCAGAGAAGCCCTCCCAACAGCCAAGTGCAAACCTTTGATGAAGGGAGGAATGAAGTGCTCACTGGGGACTGCTCAGTGTTGGGGCTTCCCAAAGCCTAGATGAGGCTGAAGGCTGTCAATCTGTAGAATCCAGAGCCACTCCACCTTATCTTTACAGCATCTTACCCCACCTAAATGAGCACATGGAGAGTATTTTCCAACAACAACAAAAACCTTTATTCATTTTTTTCCCCATACAACTCCTTCCAAAGGTACTTCCCCCTCACCTCCCACCCAAGGCACCACCACCAACCTAGCCTGTCTGACCTTCCTCCCCACACTCAACTTTTGCAGAAACACAAAACGGTTAAGAACAAGTTCCTGGTTGGTATGCGGCTTGGGTGAAATCTGGGGGGTGGAGGGGGGGAATGGTGACGCTTTAGGGACTGGTATGAGGGATAGGATGGTCCTGCTGTTGCCTACTTGCTACGACGTCGTCTCTTCCTTCTGCCCGTGGTGCAACTGTCACGTCGCCTTTTACGAGGCTTTGAGGGTCCAACCACTCCTTGAACCAGAGGTTTCTCCCCAGAGACCTCAAGTTGCGCTCCCAGGTAGGGCCTCTTTTCAGCAGGGACTGGACCTCCAACTAGAGCTTGCTTCCTAGACTTGGCAACAGGATATGGAGGTTGGCCGAGGCCTCTTGCCTCCACAGAGAGGGAATGAGATGCTCTCTGGACCCTCCAGCCTCCTGTGGAGGACCAGCCTGAGACAGGGTGAGGACTGAGAGGGGGATCCCTTGGTGACAGGCTCAGTTTAGAGGCCAAGAGGTAGGCAAAGTGGGAGAGTTCCTCATCTTCCTCCCCCTCCTCCTCTCCTTTGGCCCCACCTGCTGAAATGCATGTTTCACTAACAGGAGAGGCTTCTTTCAGAACTGAGGCATCCTTGGTTCCACATTGAGGGGAAGTGCTCCCCAGGCCCTGGGGAGATGTGGATTTGGGGCTCCCTTGCGCGTAAGACTCTTGATTCACTGGTAAGGGAGCAAGCTCTGTAGGTGTGGACAAATCAGTGCCTTGCTCCCTGCCCTCTCCTTGGGGGTCATAAGAATTGCAATGTGGCAGGCAGGTTTCCTCACTGGCCTCGAGCTGGAGGCCACAGGCATCTGCAACATCTAGTATGTTGCTGTGGTCTGCGGTTTCCAACAGAAAAGACAGGGAATTGCCTTCGCTCCCTGCCTCCTGGCTGGCCTCAGGGAAGGAGGAGGCATCCTGGGTCCCCAGAATAAGGACATTGCCTCGACATGCAGGCAGGTGGGTTTCTTTGGAAACCACTGTGGAGCCAGGAATACTGCTTTCCAGCGAGAGAAGGTAACCGTCAGCCCACAGATCACTGGGCTCCTGTGTAGTCTCGGGGCTCTGTTCTCTATTTTCTTTAGGCCTCAAGGCCCAGCTATGGTTTCTCTTTTCTAGGACAGCTGTGGCATCCGTGCCGCCACAGGGATCGGCACTGCTCCCCACATCCCCAAATGTGGTTTCTCCAGGACCCAGAGAAGTGTTTCTGGAGCCCAGTGCCTGGCAGTCTCCCTGGTGCTCAGGCACACATTCCCCACCATGGAAGTTGTCTATGACCTCGAAGGGCAACTCCAAGCCTATGGCATCCATCTCCCTGCTGAGCCACAGTCCTGGACTGAGAGGGGAGGCCCCGTCCCCGTCCCTGTCCCCAGCTGCTCTGGAAGGGCTCTGCTCATAACTCTGAGGACCTCTGTCATCTCCCCACGTGGCTCCTGAAGAGCCTTCCTGGGGCACTGCAAACAGCCCCTCCTCTTGAGGCACTCCACTCCCCACTATCTCTTGTTCTGTCTGCAACCCCAGGACCTGCTTTTCTAACCTCTGTTCTTGCAGAGGAGCCGGCTCTGCAAGTCCAACATCCAAACTGGGAACCATCTCAAGCTGGGGTTCTCCCTGCCAGCCAAGGGGCAGAGCCTCGGAAGTCCTGTTAGCCACCAGGGCATGCTCAGGGGAGCCAGCACCCCCCAGGTAGTCATTCTGATGTGGGGATATCTGGTTTGTAACCTTCCTAGGCCCTCTTCTCTTCGTACCTAAAGACCCTCCAGTTCCCTGTGGAGCTGCAAGCTCTAGCTGCAGGTCCCAGCTGCTGGGGGATGGTAGGGTGTTCCCGTTCCCGTGCATTCCCTTTAGGCCATCTAGGGCCCGTTTCTGCCCACTGTGCACTTTTTTTGCCCTCTTTCCTGGGGGAGCAGGCTTTCCAAGGCGAACGGGACCCCCAGCCACCCGAAGCCCAGGTAAGGGCCGAAGTCTCCCACCCCCATCTTCATCCTCGTCAGAAAAGAAGGGACTTGAGTCAGATTGAACTCCACTGCAACTTGGAGGTGCTTCAGCATTCTCTTCCTCCTCCAAGGCCAGGAGTCGCTTCTGGACCAGCTGGAAGGAGAATGGACAAATACCGTGCTGCACATGATTGTCGGAGGGGTGACTGAGTAGGTGGTGAGGAGATGGTACTTGGGCAGGGCAGAGAATGCAAGCAAGTGGCTTAAGTGACACATAACGTAGCTCTTCTTTTCCCCCTTCTTGGGCCTTATTCCCATGCTTTGAGCCCTTACACTCCCCTTTTCCTGTGTGTCCTCAGTCCTTTACCTACTTGTTACGTGTAAAGCCCAATCCTAAAGCTGTTCATCTCCAGAAATCATACCGTCCAACACAGGCATGCGAGCTTCTTGTTCTGATAATTCCCTACCCCCAAAATTTACCTGGGCAAGACTGAGTCTTTCTTCTTTCTCCAGCTCCTCAATCAAGGCCAAGGGATCCCTCTGTTCTGGGGATATTAGAGCTGTCAGAAATTGAGGGTGAATGACAGCTTCCACCTGGGGAACAGAAGGAAAAGGGATGTGAGTCTGACAGGAGATAACCTGTGAGCCAAGAAGCTCTAGAGAAGCCATGAGCCCCTGACCCCCATCTCCCAGGTTATAAACCATGACCAGCTACACACATTCACACGCATGTGTACATACACACACACACGTTTCTCAGTATGGAATAGAGCCTAGCTCCTAACTGCCTGAGGCAGAACCCTAGACTTAGGTTCCCTGGAGTTCCCACCCCAGGGTCTGCTAGAAATCAGACATCCAGACCCAGCCCACCTTGGAGACAAAGGCCTCCTGAGAACACAGCTCATCAATGTAGCTCAGGAGACCTGGATCTGGAAGCATCCCTTCCTCCTGCTGCTGCTCTTCTTCCTCTTCCTGTCTTCCATCTGGCTCCCCAGTGGCCAAGTGACTCCCCATCAGCCCGTCCATGATGTCAGCATACTCTTTCACAGCTTCTGGTGGGATCTCTTTGGGTGCCTCAGGAACTGGAGGCCTCTGGGTTTTGCGCTGCCGCCGGCGGGGGGCCCGGGCCTTGGAAGCTTTCTTCTTGGGAATATACGCTAAGGGGAGTGATGGAAAACAGAAATGGAAAGTGGCACAGAGACGAGAGCTTCTGCCTCCCAGCCCTGTGGGAGTACACTGAAATGGCTCTAGGCTGGACCAGACCACCCTGAAAAGTACCAGCCATAGGAAAAGATTGAGGAGCTGGAGGGGCTGAGAGAGTCACTATGAAGAATCTTGGAACCTGTGAAATTCCAAGAAGTCCCCTGATCCAGCCCCCATTTCTCAGACCAATGAGGTATTATGGGGTGCATTTATAATCTCAGAGAGTAGTTGGTTACTTGGCCAAAATCAATACCTAGTTTGGGACCAAGGGAACCTAGGAACCCAGCCTCCTGTGTTGTCCTGTTTGTACATCAAATGCCACTTACTGGAGGGAAAGTGACAGAAGCAAGGGTAATGCCTCCCCTACCCCGTGACTGGTTTCTGTATGCCTTCCTTTTGAGCCTTTGGCCTAAGGCTCCTGTTAGAGCTGGTAGCTTTACCTGGCTGCTGACAAACCTCAGGGGCCAGGGGCCCCGGAGGATCAAGTTTCAGAGGGGCTGCAGGAGGCAGGGCCTGGGACCCATTCATCAGCTGTGCGTTCTGAATCTGCATCTCCTCGGCCTCAAACTCCATGAACCTGCAGAAAGGGAGGAAGGCCTGGGCAGTGCTGAGGTGAGACCCATCAGAAACCCAGACACCAGGAAGGACCTGCTCACAGATGGCCAAATAACAGTTCTGGTGAAACCTCACAAGGTCACCACATAGTCTATTCTCCTACAGTTGTCACTTAGGAAAGCTTGCTAAGAAAATGAATAGTCTAGAGTTTGTAAGCTTCTCCAGGACAGAGCCATGGCTTCTACTTCTTTTTCATACCATATCTCACCCAGCATCACGGAGGGTATACAGCAACAATTAATACAGACTTGTTGAATTTGATCCAGCCTATGCCACAGCCTGGTGGGATCCCACAAGTAGGCTCCTCAAGGACCCATCTACCCCTGCCTACAACCATAAAAAAAAATGGCTGAAATCTTGAAGCAGGGCATGGGGTTGCAAGTCAAAGCAGTTCCCACCAGGAGGCACTGCTGAGATCCAGGAGTCCCGAGACTAGGACTGGGCCCTGCTTGGAAGGAACATGGGTCCAGAAGATCTGGAGGAGAACATGGAAGCTAAGCTTGGAGGAGAGGGTTCATTTTCCTCAATTATTTTGTTAACAAAGGAGATAATCCTAGAGAAGTGGGGGATATGAGCCAGGAGATCATGCTGGGCATCTAGGACCCTGGCTTCCCCTGACCAACATCTATAAGAACCAGCCCCTTCCTGGGATGACAGGGATAAACAATTTCTGTGCCACTATTTCCAGAGAAGGAGTGGTCCCAAGGTCTGCATCCATAGCCACTTGCTACCTGGTCAGTGAGATAGGAAAGAACCTGCCTAATGGGGCTTACCTCCTCATTGCTAGGTCCCTTCAGCACGGAATTTTTATACCAACCAAGCTCCAATCCCATCCTAAGAGCTTCAATATCAAGGCTGCTATATAATTCAAGATCTAGAAAAAGGAGCGCTTCCAGGTGGAGATAGGACAGAAAAACTCTAGCGCCAAAGTGATGAAAGAAGTAGCAATGATCCAGGAAACCCTATCCCAGTCTACACCCGTCTTCCTAGAACCCCTTCTAATAATCACCCATATACCCTGACTCAAGCCTCTCTTAACCTGCCCCCAACTCTCTCAGCCACACAGCCCCCACTGGGAGAATGAAAGTTTGTCAGACTCACTTTTCTGCCATCTCATAAAAGATCATCCGGTCAAAGTTGCTGGTGTGCTCCCACTCCTGCACGGCCCTTGGCAGTCCCTCTTCCAGGGTCATAGTGGGCTTCAGCCGGGCCAGGGAACGAAGCACTGGGCTAAAGCCCACATTGGGTCAGTCACATTCTACAAGTGTCCCCCATCCACCTGTCCTGATACTGTCCTAATATACACACCCTGCCCTTCAGATCCAGTGCCCCTCTCTGTCACATCCCACTTCCGATTAGGTTTTCAGACTCCCAACTTACCGTCCATTGACCATCCTGGCCTTTCTTCCCACTGACATTTACAAATCTCACACAAAATCAAACAGGTGATTCTTCTCCCCATCTTTTGAGATCAACCACCCTTAATTCTCACAGTGCTGTCCTTAACTAAACATTAGGAAGAAAGTACTCATGTTATTAAATTAATGGGTTTCATTGTAAAATAGGCTTAACCCTCCCTGCCCAAAAAGGCTTTTTGCATTTTAGAAAAGGCACTCACTAACCCAAATGAATCTCTAATTAAAGGTTGTGTGTTTTTATTTGTTGTTTTTTACGTGTTTTTTGCCTCCGGGATATCCCTCACTCACAAATATCAATACTCTTTAAGCAATTTGTGATTCATTTTTGCCTCCCTTACTTCCTAAGACCTCAAACTTTATTGTGCTAAGGATCACCTGGCGAACTTGTTGTAAATATGGATTCCAGTGCCCCAGGATCCCAGGACTGATACCAGCTTCCAAGGTGATTGTTGCAAAGGGTCTGGGCTGCACGTTGGGGGAGACCCTGCCCAGAGCCCCTAAGTGTAGAGAACAGGAGTAGGCCAAGACCAAACGCAGTGCTGTCTCAAGAGTTAGAAATTCAGCCTGCCAGCCTCCAAGAAAGAAGTCAGCTGTCTGGAGAAAGCCGGGAGTAGGTAAGATGATCTATACTTATTACTTCGGGGGGAGACTTGATTTATTCTCTCCAGAGTCAAAGTGGAAAGGGTGATTCCTTTAAGAGTTCATCCACTTACCAAAAAAAAAGAAAAAAGAAAAAAGCATCAGTAATCTTCCATTATAAAATATAATTCAAAAACGAGATTCAAGTTGCACTAGCAACAAAAAGTGATTTATAGTTTCAATGCAATTCCAAACAAAATCCTGAGAGACTTTCATGGGATTTGATTTTATATTCCTAAAATTAATATGGAAAAATCAATGATTCTACCAATAAAAAAAAATAAAGTTTTAAAGAAGAAAAAGAAGTTTAGCCACTGGAGGAAAAACGTGCATTTTTTTTTAATCCAGTAAAATGCGGTATGTGTTCTGTAGTAGTTTACACAAAATGTTGAGGGTATAGTTCAGTGAGAGAGGCAACAGGTCTGCATGGGAAGAGAAAGTTCCCCAGACGGCCAATGACTCTGTTTTATAAACACAAGAGAGCCCATGACCCTGGGCTCCTTGGCTAAGCATCCACTCACTCTTCAGCAAGAGATTTTGGCCTTTTGAGTTCTTTTCCTCTTCTAGATCACCTTTTTATAATAATATTAATAATAACAACAGCAGCAGCAGCAGGGGCCATTTAGTGAAGCATTCTCTGTGCCAGGCATCTGCTAAGCACTTCACATACATTAACTCATTTCATCTTCTCAGCAACCCCCTGAGATAGGTATAATTATCCCCTTTCTAGGTGAGAAAACTAAGGGGAAAGATATGGAATGTCAAGCCCAAGATCCCAACTCTAGAGAGTGGTGGAGCCTAGGCCCTTGACCTAATAAGCAAGCTCTCCCACTGACCCATTTCAACTTGAAGTCTCCTGAATAAAATAGGGGCAGTAGAGGGGGTGACACACAGAAGGTCCTTTGCCTGGCCCCACACCGTCCTCTCTCACAGGAATGGGTCAGGGCCCAGCACTCCTCATCCTGGCCAGTTTGGATGGTTCAACTCAATGTCATAAGTGCCAAACTGGGAAAAGTGCCAAACTGGGATAAGTGCCAAAGGTATTAAAATAGAACAAGGGGACCCTGGCACTTGGTGTCAAAGACCTAAGTTCCAATCATATGACAGGAAACCTCTCTGAGCTTCAGTGTTCTTATCTATAAATGAAGAGTACCATAAAAATGCTTGCCTGAACTTACAGGGTTGTAAGCATCATATCCTGAAGACACCTGAACGTTTGCTAAAAACTGAGAAGTCGGGGGGTGGGGCGGGCTGAGTGGCTCAGTTGGTTAAAAGCATGAGCTCTGAGCAACACGGTCGCTGGTTGGATTCTCACATGGGCCAGTGAGCTGCGCCCAAGCTGAGCTGCCAACAGGTGGTAGGATGGTTCAGCTGGTGAGAGAATGTGCTCCTAACAACAAGGTTGCCGGTTTGACTCCCGCATGGAATGGTGGGCTGCGCCCCCCGCAACTAAAATTGAACACGGCACCTTGAGCTGAGGTGGATGGTGACTGGACTTGGAGCTGAGCTAGCTGCGCCCTCCACAACTAAGATTGAAGGACTACTTGGCTGTTTCCCTTCCCCAATTCTCCAACACTGTTCCCCTTCCCCAATTCCCCAATAAAATCTTTAAAAAAATAAATGAGAAATGGGCAAAGAGGCTTATCATCATCATCATCATCATCATCATCATAGCATCTCCATCACCCCCATGACCTGCCCCTGAATAGTACTACATAGCCTAACCTCTTTTGTCCATCCCAAAGCCCTCCTTATTTAAAAGCCCTAGGATAATTAATCTCAGGTCTCCCCACTTACATAAGAAAGCAGGAAAGAGCTTCTGCATCAGGACTCTGGGATAAGTGCCTCCGGGCCAAGGCTTTGTAGCACTGCCAGCGTCGGAAGTTCTCATAAACACCCTTGGAGGTATAGGAGAGGTCACCTAGTGAGGGCTTGGATTGGGCGGCTGGCAGACCTCCTCCGGTTGCCCCATGTGACCCTGGCCAACCCTTTTCTGGGAGCACAGTGGGGGCCAGTTGGGAAGCTGGTGGTGTAGTCTGAACAGGAAAGCCTGGGAGGCCCTCCTGGCTCACCCCAACAGCCTTAGTGGGCAGAAGGGTCTTCATGTGAGAGGTTGTCACAAACTGAGGGGGAGGACCTTCGAGGCCCCCACAGGGAGCATCTGAGGCAGTCCAATTGAGGGCAGTCGGAAAAAAGATAAAGTTCTGAGTTTGAGAGGACTCAGCTGGCCCCACTTCTGTCTTGACTTTGACAATGACTTTGCCAGCTCCAGCCCCACTGTGGCCAGGGCCCCCATCCTCTGTCACCAACATTGCGCTAGGGAAAGCAGAGAGCATCAAAGAGTTGCTTGGAGAGAAAGCTGAAGGCACGAGGGGCTGTGCAGGCAGCTCCCAAGGTGGTGGTTCTGGTGAGCCAGGAGCAAGTGGCGGAAAGGGAAGTGCAGAGAAAGGAGGTAGAGCAGTGCCCGGTTTCAGGGTCGTATCTGGTCCAAGCAATGGAGATGCTGTTGAGACAAAGAAAAGAGGGAGTGCAGCAGTAGAAAAGTAGACCAGAGCTACATTATCAGAGTTCCACTTTAGTCATGGAAGAATCAGAGGTCTGATTCTCAACAGGTAAGGAAGGGTATATATGGAGGGGGAACTTGCGTAGTTTGCAAGTGATTTTGATGTTCCTTACTCCTGGCTGAAAATGATTGCACTAGAGAAGTTGCAGTGACTCTTGGACCCATGAGCTTATACTCCATAACACATTCCACACAACATACAGATACATCTGGAATGCACATTCCTACAAATTCCAAACCCATTCAAACCACCTGAACTCTGCTGCCAGCTGCTCTGTGGTCCCTGACACCACTCACAGAAGTGCTGTTCCCAGGATTAGATGTTTGGTTCTCAGAAATTTTGTTATATAATTGCCAAGAATAACTAGAGCTAAGGGCCGAGATATGGGCAAGGGGAGTGGGGCGTGTGGGAAGGAGGTTTCCAGAGCTTTAAGTAGTTTAAAATTTGGTGAGGCAGACTATCTGTGGTCCCTCTGCGTGGAGCTCCTATCAGAAACTTAGGATCCACCAAGAACAAGGCACTGACAATGAAGTCTGAAACACAGTACCTGCTAAGAAGGAGCTATGTGGACTCTAGTCAGAGACCGAGGATAAATACATAAAATGTTACTTAATTAATCAGGACATGTGTCTCCTAGGACTTTTTATAATTATAATAGATCATCTGCCTAATTTCATGCTACTCTCCTCCCCCTCTTATAAAGAATATTCCACTGGCAAACTAACAACACTCAGCTTCCGCTTCCTGACCATGATGAAAGAGACACGGACTATGAGCCAACGTGTCATCGCAACCATAGAGCAGAGGGCCAGGAGTACTCCACGAAGTTCAGATACAATGAAACAGATCTGAAGGCCTGAGCTTCACAAAAAGTAGAAAAATTGTGAGCTTCTCAGGGAAGCCCCAGCTCTCATTCTGGCTGGAGTGACTCACCTCCCCTTGCCCTGAGGGAATCAAGGAAAACTGCTCCCTGAGCTGAAAGTGACGCCACCTCTGGGGCTGGAAGGAGCCTTGAAGCTCTGAGCAGATGCACTTATAGTACCTTCCACGCTAGCTTTCAGGAGGATATTTTCTACAGACTTGGCAACAGATAACCCCCGCTGAATAGCTTCTCCACCCCCACTCCATGCCCCATCCCCCAATACTTCGAGGGTGGCCCCAGCTCAGTTCCCTCAGGGCAAAATTCTAGAGTAAGCTTCAATTACCTAAAGAAGGCCCAGGTTGGGCCGGCCGAGTGGCCTGATGGTTAAGAGCTCGCTTGGGACGCCAGAGGGCCCGGGTCAGATCCCACATATGAGGGCCAGTGACACTGCCCTCTACAGCTAAGATGCTGAACAACAGCTCGACCTGGAGCTGGGCTGCCCTGAGTCGCCAGCGACAGCATAGGCTGCAGTCCCTGTGGCAGTGGGTTGCCATGGGCTACCGTGTGTAGCCAGCAGCCAGCGTGAGCGGCCAGCAGCCGCAGTGAGCGGCCGTCCAGAAGCCGGCGACTGATCTGCCTCGCCCGGGAAGAGCACAATGATAGTGCCAACATGGGCCAGTGAAGCAACATCCTCCACAACTAGACTGAAGAACAAAANAACAGCAACTTGTCTGTTCCCCTTCCCCCAATTCCCCAGCACTGTTCCCATCCCCCAATTCCCCAATAAAAAAAATCTTTAAAAAAAATAAATAAATAAATAAAAATAAAGAAGGCCCAGGTTCCTGGGCCTTCCCCTAGAACCCTCTCCCTGCCACACATACCACTACCCCTGCCACACAAACACATGTTAAAGGGGTCCCTCTGCCGGAGAAGCAAGTTGCTAACTGCCATCCCTTCTCTATACCCAGCACTTTCCTCTGAGGTGCTTGCTTAGATGTCCCAGAGGGCCCTCTTACTTCCCCAGCCCCCACTTTTATATATATATATATATATATATATATATATATATATATATATATTTTATTATGAAATACACATTTTTTAGAATTAGTTTCAGCTGTACCCCCAGCCCCCACTCTTAATGGCACAAACTTATTTCTCAGCCTCTCCAAGTGTGATCTTTTTGGTGGGATCTGGTACTCTCACATCCCTCTAGGTCAGTCCAAAGAGCCCTGTTGTCCCAAGGTAAAGTGTTAAATTTGGATCTCCAAGGAGGCAGCAGGGGATGGGGTACCCTTTGTGCCACCTGCAGACTTACCTCCATCTGAAGTCATCCTCTCAGGTCTGGGTACTAGCCGTGGCTATCTGGAAGCCTCCAGGATGAGACAGTCAGGTTGAGGACCCACAGAGTGACCTGGCTCCAGTAGATACACAGGGATTCTAGGAGGGGAGGACAAAGATCAGATCAAAACAGAACTGGAATCTAGAACTCAAGGAATCTGCAGTGGGGGAGGGGGAGGGGAATGTGGGGTTGGGGTCTGGAGCTATTTGACAGCAGGCTCAGGTAAATTGGCAGTAATCAGGAGTTCCCTCCAAATCAGAGTTTGGCAACACACCTGTTGTCTGCCTCTTCAGGGCAATTTGTAAATTCTCAGATTCCCAACATTATAGTTTTACATCTCCATTTCCTACACAATTCTTCACCAGTGTATTTAGTTTTGTACCCTTAAATCGCACCCAGTTCTGTAACTGACTTCCTATTAATAGCAGGTTGTGGTAGTCCCTTGATTTAATCCAATGTTTGTTATATTTTCTGAACCAAATTCAGAACACACAGTCTGTGGACTTGGATCTGGGGAACGGAATGCTTGAAATTAGGATTGTCTGGGAAGATCCAGGGTGTTTGGTTGCTGTATGCAGATCATTTCCTTGGAAAACTGACCTGCAGTTCCCAAATAGTCCACTATTGGCTCTGCAGTCCACAGAAGGCTCAATCTTAAACCTTGGCTGAAAAGCTCCACTCTATTAAAGACTGGCATTCAGCCTAAAATTTCAAGACCAAAAAGTCCTTTTGTTTGTTAAATTATTTTTGTTTAAAAATTTTGTTAAATAATTTTAATTTTTAAAATGGGTACTACATTAGCATGATTCTAAAGTAAAAGTATACAAAAGAGTATACAGCGAGCCTCCCTCCCACTCTTTTCCTCTGGAACCGAGCTCTTTGGCCCCAAAGAAACCAATATTATGTTTCTTGTGAATTCTTGCAGAGATATTTTATACACTACAAGTAAATGCATTTTATCATTACGTTTATATTTAAAAAAGAAGTTTTCAGGTTTCCTGCTTATAAAATTAATGTATATTCCAATGTTTTTGACATTATAAATAATACTGCGAAGATCATCCTTGTAATGTTACTTGGGCTCCAATTTTCATCACTTTAAACTAGAGTCCTATAAGGAGAATTTCTACGGTCTTTAAAACATTCGAAATAACGCCCAGAAGGTATATCTTATGCTATTATTAGCTACTCACCGCTATAAGCGCTGTATTTGTGGTGAAGAGACCTGAGTTTGAATCTTGGTCCGATCACTAAAACATCACCGGTTTCATGAAATAACTTCACGCTCTCTTTGCTGTGCAGAATATTTAATACCCATCATGCACTCTTTACCGCCTATATTTTGAAATAGGGCGGGAGAACCAGATAGAAAAAGAGGGGAGGGAAGAAAAACCTTCCTTCTTTCCCTGAGGTAAAGGGGCTCTGAATCCTGGAGCTCTTTGTTGCTCCACGCACTGGATATCCACTGCCCCAGATATAGGTGTGCATCTTGCGAAAAAGACAGGATTCTATTTACTAATGTTCAACTTATAGCCATCCCTATCCCCCTCTAAAGCCGAGCAGTGTCTGGGTCACAGAGGACACACTCCATTTGTCTTAGAAAGCCTGCAAAGTTGCAACTGGGCACCAAAGTCTACAAAGTTGC
Organism: Hipposideros armiger; assembly: GCF_001890085.2. Taxonomy (NCBI): domain Eukaryota; kingdom Metazoa; phylum Chordata; class Mammalia; order Chiroptera; family Hipposideridae; genus Hipposideros; species Hipposideros armiger. Next base: position 831,427 of record NW_017732074.1, on the reverse strand, counting down.
AACTGGGTTGCACCTGGGCCAAGTCCTGCACTAGCGCGCCCCCTTCTGCCCAGCTGGAGAAATACCTAAAATGAACTACATTTCCCGGCATACCCTGAGAGAGCGACACTTCCGGTTATACAGGAAGGAAGTTGACAAACACGTGAGGCTGTGAGACAGAGCTGCGGACGGAGTTCGAACTTCTCACTTCAGCGTAGTCATGTTTCTCCAGTATTACCTCAACGAACAGGGAGAGCGGGTCTATACCCTGAAGGTGAGAAAAGGAAGCATGTAAATGGGCATGGCGAAAAATGTAGGTGGGAGGAGCGGTTGAGACTAGCCGCGGCGTTGCCTAGCTGAGTGAGGGGAAATAGAAAGCTGAACAGCCAGGCGTGGTAGTAGCAGGAGTGTATGATTGCATGTTTTCACCGTCGCGTCTCCTGTCTTCCTTCATATCCTTTTTCGCGCGTTCCCCTCCGCATCCCAGCCTCCATCTTCCTTATGACGCCAGTGCTTGAGTTTTCCCCACCACTCGCGTATTGAGATTATGTTCTCTCTTCCTGGAGCAGAAGTTTGACCCCACGGGACAACAGACCTGCTCGGCCCATCCTGCTCGGTTCTCCCCAGACGACAAGTACTCCAGACACCGAATCACCATCAAGAAACGTTTCAAGGTGCTGATGACCCAGCAACCGCGCCCTGTCCTGTGAGGGTCCCTTAATGTCATGCCGCTTGGTATCCCTCTGAGACTTTCCGAACCCAAGCTCTTCAATCTGTCAGCCTTGAAGCCTTGTTACCATCTTTACTCTTTGGCATCTGGTGTCGTCATTACCTTTGATCATGCTCTTGTGGGAGGCTATCATGGTAGCATACCCCTTAAAGGGAACAAGTTCGAATCTTCCTTTCGTGTTTTGACCTACTGGCTATTAAAATGATTTGAAAGAGCTCTTATTTTGTATGTTGTGGGAAGAATGAAGTTACTTAAAAAAATAAAACGCGAAGGGACACGAGAGGGAAGAGTATCCCAGGGGAACAACAATACTTGGAAGAAAATCTTAAGTCGCTGCTGTAGCAGGAATAGCGCTGTATTAGTGCTAGGAGGGTGTTGGGGAAGGGAAAGACTGGTTAAGAAAGATTTACATAATTGTCGGCATTTACAGAAAAATACCCTTGTTGTCACGCAAGTAATTTCTTGCCCATTGAAGTGATATTCTGACTTAAAATTGAAGAGTTGCTTGAACATAATAGCAACCTTATTGTAGAGAGAAGGCAGTGAATTGGAAAGCAGGAGACCAGGATTTGTTCCTCTCTGTATAACTTTAAGAAAGTCACTTAACCTATTTAGTCCCAATTTTTCCCGTCATTTCTAAGTTCTCTTCTAACGCTATATAACTGATTGGGTTCAGTGGTGGATCTTAATGTATCTACAGTGTTGTCCCACCATGGTGAATATTTACTGCCCCTCTGGAAATATTCCCAGACTTTTAATTCTCTCCATCAAGGAATTGTCTTATGTACACGTAACTTTAGATTCTCTCGGGCAGCTAACTGCTATGTGGAACTGTACGTGGATCTTAATTTAAAAGATGAGGTGTGAGATGAAGCAGAGATTTTGTTTTTCAAGCTACTGTTGGGGGTTAATAACAAAAGAAACCTGAGAGATGTCTTAGGATTTGAGCTGTCAAAGGGCAACCGTAAATTTTTAATTCAATTACTTTATATTAGAGGGATAATGAGGCAAATGGCTAGCTGGTTTTACCTCACCTTGAAAGTTAATCCGTTCATTTCCCAATCTTCTCATTCATAAGCTTTTGACATTGGATTTGAATGTTTGCTTAATACCACAGATTTAAAAATTGCTTTGTGGAGATTGTGTTCTAATTTTACAGTCTTTTTCTACTTCATCAAGATTCTAGACTCCAGAAGCAGATATAACTTAAATCAGCACAAATTTGATATATCGAGACTGGCCCTGAAAAGGATAGCTGTGTTTCTCTTGGAATCTGATGTCTGACCATCCCAGCAGAGAAGATCAGGATAGTTGTTGACTGCTGAGGGGGAAAAAAAAATCTAAAGGTGGGTCACAGTTAATAGAAGACATGATTTTCAAGTCAACTATTTACTTAAACATATGGGAATGGTGAAACGAAATACTTGTTTTCTGTCAAGCAATTTCTTATTTCTTAGACTATTCACTTACAGGTTCTTAGCATTGGGACTTTAAAGACACCCTGTCCTATTAAGGGGATAAGACTGAAGAAATGCTAAAAATTCTGCAAATGGCTAGAAAAAGGATCTGCCAAGCAGTTTAGATCTTGTTTCCTGGCATTTTTGTCAGTTTTGACTCAAATAAACATAAAAATTCAGAAGGGAAAATGAAGGATCTGCTATGGAAGTTTCTTAAGCACCAAAGTCAATTCATGAAATCTGCTATCAATGTTTTTTAGTATTGACAGTAATTCTATCCTTATAATTTACCCCCTCTCCCCCCCCAAAAAAATTAGCCTTGTTCTATGCTTCATCCTGTGTAGACTGAAATTAGAAGACTTTAACACGGAAATATTCCTAATTGAATTAGAGGAGAAAGGCAAAGTGGTTTGAATATACTAAGGACTTTTTCCTTAAGGGATCCCCTAGGTATTAACATTTGAGATGTGTTCCGAAATGAGAGAAAAGCCTTAAGAAGGTATAGTATATTGGTATTAGGTAGTATATATAAGTTAACGAAAATACTGTGTGGTATGAAGCAAAATTGGTTGTAGAAAGCCAGCATTTCTTTGTAAGGGGAAAGTCTGAGAATTGAATGCCTGCCTGAGAAAAAAACATCCCTTAGGGAGGTGAATTTCTTGCTTCCTTAAGTTAGAAAACTGTGAGGCTTATTGGGTGAGGGTCTGAGTTCTATAAGCTGGAAATTTATCTCCTCCTGAAATTGGTATCTCCATGCAATTGCTGTAAACTTACACTGTAATAAAAACAACAAAAACTGTGAACCTGAATCAGTAGGCACGGGCTTTATAAAGCATCTAGCTTTGAGGTGGTTTACATTTTAAGTGGGAATTATTTCTCATTTTGTTACCTGGATCTTTTTTTTTTTTTTTTTTTTAAGATTTTTATTGGGGAATTGGGGGAAGGGGAACAGACAAGTTGCTGTTGTTTTGTTCTTCAGTCTAGTTGTGGAGGACATTGATTCACTGGCCCAAGTTGGCAGCATCATTGCGCTCTTCCCAGGCAAGGCACATCAGTCACACTGCCGCTCACGCTGGCTGCTGGCTACACATGGTAGCCCATGGCAACCCACTGCAGCAGGGGCTGCAGCCTACGTCGTCACCGGCAACTCACGGCAGCCCAGCTCCAGGTCGAGCTGCTGTTCACCATCTTAGCTGTGGAGGGCAGTGTCACTGGCCATCATATGTGGGATCCGAACCGGGGCCCTCTGGCGTCCCAAGCCAGTTCTTAACCATCACGCCACTTGGCCGGCCCTACCTGGATCTTTTTAACCAGACTTTGTACTTTGTGTGTCATTTGATAAAAGCGAATTTCCTGGCTCAGGTCTTAAACACAGTTCTGATTCTATTACTAATGATGCTTAAAACGTTTCCACTGTTTAGAGAAAAGACACAGGTAAAGCCAGGGCCCAGATTGTTAAATTTAAATGTCTTGATCAAAGCTATAGGAAATAACTTTCAAACAAAACACCGATGAGCCAAAGTTTATTGAACACCTCTAGCATTAAATGAACATGCTAAGAAAAATACTCTGGTGGCAGTAGTAGGGAAAACGCTGGGAATGGAGTCAAGAGAAAGTATCTTCTCTAGGTCTAAAATTAAAAGCGTTTTCATTAATGGAATTTTCAGTCTAACGAAAAAGTGAACATAGGATTACCCCCCCCAGCTTTAGTATATATCCCCCAGATATAGTACAAAATGGTACACATTTAAGGTGTACAATGTGATTTAATAGATGTATACATTGTGAAAGACAGAATTTTTTTTTTTAAGGACAGGGAAATGGGGCAAAATGTAGCATAAAGTGCATAAATTTGAGGGTACAGTGCTTTAGAAGAGACCTCTACATAAAAATTCTAATAAGGGTCATACCTGGATATATGGTATTGGGAGGTTAGTGATTTTTAAAGAAATTATGAATGGTATTTTCAGAGACGCTCTTATTAAAAAAGAGGGTTTTTGAGGTTCTGAGGGCAAGTTTCATCGCCTGCTCCCTGAGATGCCTCCAGAGTTGGTGCGAGACGGCTGAACCAAGAAGGAAAAGGATTTATTTGTTTTCTCTAGCGGACGGGGCTCTGTCACCCATACCGAACTACAATTCCCGTCGTGCTCCGGTCCAACCACGTTAGGCCCCGCCAGTCCCGCTGCTACTCGGACGAGCGCATGCGCGCATCCCCCGCCGTCCGCTAGCGGGTGGCAGAGGCTGGGCGGGGCTCCCGGCGCTCGCGGGACTGTGCCGCCTTCCGATCGCTACCCCGCTTCTCTTCGGACCGTTAACCTCGAATGAGGAACAAGCCGGGAGGGGAGGGAAGGGCTGCGGCGGCGCGGGCAAAGCCCGCCGGGCCCAGGGCCGGGAGCGGCCAGGTCACGTAACGGCTGCTCTGGCGTCTGGCCGGGGAGGGGGTGCCCTCCCCGGCAGCTAGAGCCTTCCTGCGCTTGCTGCGGCTCCGAAACAGTTACCGGCTCGTAAACAACAGCTGCGCGCGCACCCCGCATCAGCTGGCGCGGGGATCCCGCACCTGCGAACTCCTTCTCAGCCGCGCCGCCCCCTCCTAATCAGCCAGGGCCAGCCTGCGAGGCCGTCTCTTCTGCTAGGACCCAAAGGAAGAACCTCGAGGGGCTGACCAGCACCAGCGGCCTGGTAGGGGAGAAAGCGTCTCTGGTCAAAGGGTTGGCTGGTCCTGTCACACGCAGGAGAAACCCAGCGAGCGGATCGTGGGTTCGATGGAATAGCAACGACCTGCCACGACCCTGAGCTGCAGTCCGAGGTGTCTCGATCCGCTAGCCGCCTCCTCCCAGATCCCAGGGACCTTTCTGCCAGAAGAGCAGGCAGGCGGGTCACCCCCATAGACCTCTCCGCTCTGCCCCTGCATCCTCCTCTGCTCACCCTTCTCTCATTCTCCTCCGTACAGCAGTGTGTGATATTTTTCCCGTTATGCATGCGCACTTCTCCCACCAGATCCAAGTGGATTATCTGCCTCAGAAACCTCGGGTGGCTGTACACACACCTCCTCCCAGCCAGACCTGTGGGGTATTCACCTGATATACAACAGGTGGCCGGGTGTACACCGTTTCGCAATCTGATCTGTGCTGTATTTGCATGATAAGGGTGGGCCTGCGCGCAGTTTGCTCAACTAGAACCGTGGGACATTTACTAGATAAAGGACTCACTACCTCGACCGAAACCTGGGAGTCGAGAGGAGAAAGGCTTCACCTTCTCTTAAGACCATGGCACTGAGCCCGCAGCCCTCCCTGTACCAGGAGAGAGAGCTAGAAAGCTCTTCATTCTGAAGGAAAGAAGTTAACAGGAGATAAGCATCGTTTTGTCTTTTTTTTTTTTCTTAAATATTTTTCAGCTACTTGGTAGTGCACTCTCTAGGACACTGCTTGAATTCTGAATATAAGAATTCTTATTTGGGGCTTTTTGTGGTGAAAATCAAGATAATTGAGGGTGTGTTTTTTTTTTAATCTTTTCTGTTTTTGCTATCAAAAGCAGCCTAGTGTAGGAGGAAAGATTTTGCGGGGTTTTCCTTTTTTCTTTGCCCTTATAAAGGAAAAGAAAAAGAAAAATGCATCCTCCAGAAACCACCACCAAGATGGCTTCAGTTCGGTTCATGGTGACACCAACAAAGATCGATGATATTCCGGGTTTGTCAGATACCAGCCCGGACCTCAGCTCTCGATCCAGTTCCCGGGTAAGATTTAGCTCCCGGGAAAGTGTGCCTGAAACAAGCCGTAGTGAGCCCATGAGTGAGATGTCTGGAGCCACCACATCACTGGCCACTGTTGCACTGGATCCAGCCAGTGACAGGACTTCTAATCCCCAGGATGTTACTGAGGGTAAGTAGAAACACAGATGACAGGATACTTTCATTGCTGGCTTATTTATGGAGCATGACTGTCTCCTGGGAGATCATTTTTCCATTATACAATAATCATCAGGAACCAGTATACCTCTCTTTGAGATCCTTAGGAACCCTTTGGAATAATGGTTGGTATAGTGGCTCTCTGCAGTAGTCATTTGGCATGTGGCAAAGTATATGGCAAGAAGGAAAGTAGATGTATATTTTGACTTCCTCATTTTTGTCTCCTTAGAACCGAAATGAGTATTTTGGTTAAGGATGAATGGCAAAGAATTTAATAGTTTTTTTGGCACAATCCTAAATTGTAAAATTTAGTGGAGAGCTAGCTGGCTTTGGGGCTCTAACTATTACGGTCAGCTTTTAAGGCCACTTACAAGGAGTAGTTATTGATCATATCTTAGTTGTTGGCTTTTCTACGGACTTCAGATATTGGATCACAAAATTCTTTTTAAAAATTTGTATTTTACAAAGACAGTGGTTCAAGTAGCTAAGTTCACTCTGGGTGGGACTGGGTAGATCTAGTGTGCTATCCAGCCAAATGGAGAAATTCTAAAGAGGCTTTTAGGGCCTGATTCCTACACGATATTTTCACTTTGAACTTTAAATGGTATGTATTGAGCCTTTGTAGTCACGAAGCAGCACACAAGCCACTTCTGACTTAGATTGACCACAGCAGACTTTTAGCTTCCTGAACCAGTTTGTGTCAGCTGGCTTGGAAGTTTTCACTGGATTTACTAGAAAAAGGAGATGGAAGAGAGAGATGAATAAATTGGCACTATCATAACATTTTTTGGACTCTAAAGTAGAAAAGTTTGAGAAATGCTGTACTGCTTTATATGTTCAGTTTTGTAGTGTTTATGTTTGGTTCTGTATTCTGTAGATATGTCTGGTAATGAAAATTCTCATGAGAATCTTAAAGACTCTTAAAATGATATTCTACCCAAATTTGAAAACCATAGCTTCAGCCACTGACTTGTGAAAGCAATTTTCCGGTGTCAGGAAATAATGTTCCTTCTAACTAACCTAAGGGTGCAGGAAACCAGAATGATTTTAGTTCCTTGTTTCTGTTTATGTTTTTTAATGTCTAGAGACAAAGTAGATTTGGTAAGTTTATAGTCCTGTAGAATTCACTTATCCTCGACTAAACATTTTTTTAATGGAGGTATTATAGATTGGTTCCTGAGCTTAACTCTTTTCAGTTTGACAAGCTTTACAGTGTGTATACCACAGTGTTAAATTTACGTTATGGAATAAAAATAATTTATCACTTTTTTCCTCCAAATTAATTGTAAATTGTAGTTTTAGATTTTATTTATTATACTGTATTTAGGTTGTAAAAATACCAGGTAAAGACTGTAAGTGTTCGTTCTTTTATTGCTATAATTGTCATTAGGTAATCTGTAGTTAAGTATTGTTAGGTTTGTGACTTATATGTTACGGAATTGTGTTTGTATTCTGTTTTTAAAAGTAGACTTATTTCCGTAATGTATTAGCCTTGCAGAACAGGATCCTTGTCCAGGCCGCTTTCTTACCTGTAAGAATTCTTTACAATCCAGAGTGCTATTGTTTAATACTATAGGGGTAAAATAAAACTGGGGACATATCTAGGTAAAATATTGTCATCTAGGCGGGTACAGAAGTTAAAGCTTGGCTCTCTAACACATTCCTTAATGTTTAAATACTCTCTGGTACTAGATGAAAGGGAAATTAACTGTCCAGCCATTACATCACATTTCCCCCCTTACTCTCAGGAAACTAGTTTCCTACTTTCCTAATGAACTGCTTTTTCTTTATGTCTTTAAAAAAAAAATTCTTATGATGAGTCTTATCCTGTGACATATTTTCCCCACCATTAGAGGGAACTGATTAGAAATATAATTATTTCACCTTTGGCCTCATAATATGCGGATGCCCTTGTTACACATAGATCTTCAAAGGATGCTGTTGTCAAGGAAATCAAGGACATATTAATCTACATTTGTCTCTGGACTGGAGTTAGTAGAAGAGAACAGCTACGTCCTTTTCTACAAGTGACTCTATCCTTAAGCTTATAGTGTATTTTGGCATTGTGTTTGCTATTTTAATATTTAGATTTCTGTGATTTTTTTTTTGCCCTTTCCATATCCTTCTTTGATTGTGATATTGGTATGATTCTCAATCCTTTCCCCACACCTCCCATGCCTCCCACATTTCTTCCTGTAAAGAAGCTTACCACCTTAAGTTTCTTTCCTTGTTATATACCTTTTACTTGCATTACATTGTACAACCAACGGGGGTGGGGGGTGGGGTGGGGGGTGACACATGAAGTTAAATACTTATTTCTATGTTGTATTTTTTTCTCCTGTTGGCATTTTGAGTAGATAATTATCTTTCTGCTATCAAAGTATTTATAGTTCTCCTTTCACTGTGTCAGAGTTCCATTAGAATTTATGAGTCTGTCCAGTTGGTAAATAAAATCGAGAATCTTAGCACTGTACTTGCTTATGCATGAAGAATGTCTTAAAGATACAGAAGGAACTGTTTAGAGTGGATATCGCTGGAGAGTTTTGAAAATAGGGTAGAGAGTGTGAATTTTCCTTTATCTAAACAATTCAGAAGGGCATATACAATTTTTTTTATATTGAGAGTGTATCACTTATATAATAAAAAAAATTTTAAGAGGCATAGCATGTTTGGGAACCTCAGATGATCAAGAATCAAATTCTGGTCAAAATCCATTTTTATAAATGAGGAAACTAAGGCTTACTGAGATGATTATTTGTAGATCACAGAGTGGCAAAACCAAAACTGAAGCATAGGCTTCCTGACTTCTATCCTGTGATTTTCATTTATATCATTTTGCCTCTGCTATGATAAACAGTTTTTACATTTGCAAACAACCATTTGCTTATCTTAAATGATTGTTAAAATAATAATACCAGAAAAGAGCAGGGAACATATTCCTCAATGTCTTATAGAGGCTCTGATACATTTCAACCCTTTATAATTCAGTAAATACTCCCTGAGGCTCTTAGATGTGTGAGGCCCTCTCTTAGGAATTATAGGAAATATGCAGGTAAGATATAGTCCCCGCCTTTGGAGAGCTCATGGCATAGTGGTGGAAATGACGAGAACACTATCCATTCCTTCACCAAACATTTACTGAGCATTCATGAGTCAGGTCCTATTCTGGGTGTTAAGGATGTAGGACTGATGAAAACAGCCCACTAACTGTTCTAAGGAAAGTTATGATCTAATAGAGAAAGGAAACAAATTTTCATGTAAATGATAATGCTGTATGATAAATGCAACAATAAAAATATACAACAAAATAAAAAAAAAAGAAAAATACAGTGAGGGAAAATGATGAACTGAGGTAAAATGGAGATGCTAAAAGACTAGCGGACTTGATGAGGCCAAGTAGTTGTGAAGTTGTAGAAGGATTCAAGACTGGTCAGATAGTTGAATGTTGGAGTTAATGGTTTCTGGGGGGAGGAGGGGAGGAAGTTCAGTGTTAACATGATAATAGTGTACAGCCTTGGGAGTGGGTTTCTGAAGTGGAGTAGAAGTAAAAGCCAGTTGAGTCAAGGAGCTCTGATACCAACTTTGAGGCTGGCTATTACCAAGTTTTTATAGAAGGGTGCTAGGTGGTAAAAATGAAAAAATAATTTGGGTAAGTCTCTTTAAGGAGTCACCTTCTCTGAAACCTTTTCTGATTCAGCCTCATACCTAGATAGAATAAATTGGTTCGTTATGTCCCTATATCCCATATACAGACTATTACTATAGCAGCACCTATTTCACTTAATTTTGTTGTTTAGTTTACATATTATCTTTCCCAATTAGGCTGTAAGGTTCTTGAGGACAGGGAAACAAAGTTGTCTTTGTATCTTCAGCACCTGGAATAATGATGTCACATATCTTGTACTCAGTAAATGTTGAACTGAAAGTGTTCTAGAACAGGGGTTGTCAAACTGTGGCTCACGAGCTACATAGTGGCTCTTTGGGTACATACATGTGGCCCTGAAGCCGCTCTTTGGGTACATACATGTGGCCCTGAAGCCGCTCTTTGGGCATGTACATGTGGCTCTGAAGTAAAATTGAAAATGAAAATAAAACTATCATAGTTTCATTTATAAAAATTTTTTTTTTAAGATTTTATTGGAGATTGGGGGAGGGGAACAAACAAGTTGCTGTTCTTTTGTGCTTCAGTCTAGTTGTGGAGGACTTTGCTTCACTGGCCCATGTTGGTATTATCACTGCGCTTTTCCCGGCTGAGGCAGATCAGTCGCTGGCCACTGGACAGCCGCTCACCGTGGCTCTTGGCAGCTCACAGCGGCTGCCAGCCGCTCACGCTGGCTGCCAGCCACTCACAATACCTTATGGCAGCCCACTGCAACCCCACTGCAGCCTACGCCGTGGCTGGTGACTCACGGCAGCCCAGCTCCAGGTCAAGCTGTTGTTCACCATCTTAG
>NW_017732074.1:813352-817676 GCF_001890085.2 Hipposideros armiger | reverse complement strand
TGGTTAAGTAAGCTGCCCAAGGGCATAAAAGTAATAAATTGACGAGTAGTGAATTGAACCCATAGTACCAGTGTTGTTATAAAACAGATGCAGGATGTTTGTGTGGCCGGGATTCGTGGTCTCGAAGCTCGGAAGAATGGAGATACGAACCAGAGAGGCAGTTTGCAGAAAAGGACAGTTTATTAGAGTAAAGAGAGATACAGCTCTCTGAAAGAGAGGGAGCATCTGAAACGGGAGTGCCTGCTGACTAGTGGGGAGACTTCTGTGTATATGCTTTTCCTAGCCTGTCTGGGGAGAAAACTGGCGCCTGCTTGAGCACGTTAGATTTATTTCGTTGGCCGTTTCAGCCTGGAGGAGGCTTTTTAGGATAGTTTTAGTTGCCTCTGGGAGTAATTGATTTCCCTGGTCTGGTAGGAGTAAATTGTCTCAAAGCTCTGGCTTTTGAGGTCAGGGCTGAGGGCAGAAGCCTTGGAGATATGTTTATCTTTTGCTCATCCTACCTTGGAATTTCTAACTGCCTAATTGTTACACTAACTAACCTGTCAGTACATTCTCTACTAACAGTGGTTGGCTCTGTTGAAACATTTATTAAGCTGCAATTGTATAGTAAAGAGTATAGGAAGCATAAAAAAAATGCAGTTTTAATGTTCTGTGTATATTTTTGCAATTATTTTGCCTGGTATTGGCATGAAAGGATATGGGGGGGGTAGGTAATAAAATGACATGTTTCCTGGGTAACGTAAGGTTCTATGTTTCTAAAAGGAAATCTGTCCTAACAATGTGCGTTTCACTCCTTTACACAGATGATCTATCTGCAAATACCTAGGGCAGTGTAGAGTGCTGAATTACATGAACAGTTATTGATTTAGTTACATTAGTCCATCTGTCCTCAAGTTAATGAATATTCATATTTTGACCCAAGTCTCAGTAGATCTATTTTTTTTTTAAAGATTTTTATTGGGGAATTGGGGGGTGGGAATAGTGCTGGGAATTGGGGGAAGGGGAACAGACAAGTTGCAGTCCTTTTTGTTCCTCAGTCTAGTTGTGGAGGACGTTGCTTCACNTGAGGAACCATAGCCCAAAAAGGTAAAAGTGGTTAATCCCACATTCACAGGAAGAGCTTTCCCACCTGACCTGGGCTTTGAAGGATGAGCAGAAGTTCACCAAGGGGATACAGCTCAGCAGGATTTTCCGTAGATGTCAGTAGGTCTTACAGAATGTTAATCTGTGCTTGGAACCACTGCATTACATATGGACATTTCGCTTACCGGCTGATCCACTAATTCTATGTGTTATCAATAGGTCTCATCAGTTTCTCATAGGCTTAAATCAGAATAATGTTTGACCAAGAAACTTCAAAAGCTATTTTTACCCCATAGGAACATGTTTCAAAGTACCAAGCACTTTTTTAATACTTTTCAAAAAAACTTATACTTTTTTGCCCCAAACCAAAATAAGTAAATTCCATTGTATTGCTGATCGCAGGTAATTATTACCCTTCTTTTAAATATACCTTTCATATTATATGGTTATTGAATACTATCCATTTCACTTTGGCACTCTGATAGTGAGCCAAAACATTGTATAAGGTAGTAAGATGGATAGTTTCATAAAAATAAATGGAATTTTAATAGCTCACCTGATAGTATCCTCTGATAGATTTTTTTAAAGGGCTTTTAGTATCACTTGTCTGAAACATTTCGGTTATAAACCACAACTGTTTTCCCCTCTTCTCTATACTCCACAACCAATGATTAAACTGTACAATATGCTATTTTACACCACAAGAAGCAATCAACAAAATCCAGAATGTGGGAAATTTTATTTAATAACTAGACCTTTCAACAAATAAATGGCATGGAGTGGAGAAGTGATGGAAAGGGAGAGAAAGCTGTTACAGATAAAAAGCATATCAACCAAATGCAATGTGTGAACTTTGGATCCTGATGTAAACAAAACAACTGTAAAAAGACACTTTGAGATAATCAGGGAAATGTGATCATGCACTTGGTATTAAATGATATTAAGGAATCATTGTGGATTTTCTTACATATATTTATGACTTTGTGGTAATATAAAGCCCTCATCTATGGAGTTTCATGTTGAAGTATTTTCAGATGAAATGAAATGCACTCCCTCCAAAAAAGTTGTGGATAGATAGACAAAGCAAGATTGGCAAACGTTTATAATTTGTTGAATTGGAATGAAAGGTACATGAGGATACATTTTACTGTTCTCTATACTTTTATGTATATTTGAAAATTTCTATAATAAAAACTTTAAAAAGCTTGAACTGCAATCAAGGTGCTTTATAGAAAGGACTTTCTTTTATAGTCTGTGCTAGAATGCTCTAAACAATTTGATTAAATATCAATGATTGGGAAAGTGATTGCTTCAGCTTATTTTATCTTTAGTGGTCTCTTCTATGTCCTCATTAATTCTTTCCACCAGGGGCTTGCCTCATTCTTTTCCTTAGTGGCATGCTTCTTGATTCCAGATTCTCATAAGCTTTGCTTTGATATTACCTGTACTGGAATGGAAAAGAAGGAAGAAGACACTCTCGGGGACCTGGGAACTTCATAAAAGTCATGCTTTCCCATTTTAACTCTTTTGCTGCATTAATTGATTTCAAGTTTTTTTTCAAAATGTGTCAGAAATCCACAAAAAACAACAAAACTGATATTTTGACTATTTTATTCATTTAATAATAACAATTTGAGTTACTTTGTATATAAATCACATTTTTATGTATAAAAATTTCCTATTGTTATTCATTCTTGAAAAATACAAAAATATATAAAAATGTACATCTGCACTCCTAAACTTCCTTTCTGGACGTTTCCATCCGCAGTCAGAGGATGGAAATATTCATTCGGATATCTCCAACTGTCGTGGCAAAAGGGTTAAGGGTGTTAGAATAAGGGGAATGTTTCTAAAGCTGATGTTTAAGGCAATTTATAATGAATGACCTGAGGAGGATATTATGCTATAAACTTTTGGATAGGGGACTCTTTTTTTCCCTCTGCCTAACAAATGCTTGTGGACTAGCAAGACCTTTGTACAAATTCTAAAAATGCATTCCTTCCAAGCTTTTCTGGTAAAGGCAAACTGGATTTCAGCCCCCAGCCCTTGCCCTTTTAGCCTGACACAATTGGCACGGCTGCCTTTGGTAGACTTGTTGACTCTGAATAATGCAATTTATATGTCTTTTAAGTTCTTGGTAATGTGTTTCTTAACAGTAGGTATGAAAGTTTGGAGAGCTATATTGTAGGAATTGTGAAAGCATTTATTTTGTGAATGTGTAAAACAATGTATTATTTTAATATATTAATGAAATGTTATAAGTAAATGGCAAAACAATAAGATATATTCCCATTAAAACCCTGTGATTATGTGCTTTGGTGTATTTTGTAGAATCTGAACAATTCAATATGAAGATATGAGCACAAAACTGCAGAACATGCGGTACACACACACACACACACACACACACACACACGGCACCTTGCTTTAACTAGTTCAGTAGTTGATTAATAGGTAATTGTATTAGCATATTTGCTCAGTTCTAAGGTGTATAGTTATCATATTTTTAACATTGCTGATATTAATTGAAAAATTTAACAATTTGAAAATTTTTAAGCTATCGTTAAATCATTGGTGCAGTTTACAGTTAACAAAATTTCAGAATCAAGTCAATATTGTTAAATAAATCAATCTGAGAGGCTGTGCAAAGCGTGGAAGTTACCTTTGGATATCTTAACTGGAAAAATGTAAGGGCTGAGGCTTTTTTTTCCCCTTCTAAAATTGAAGTTTTTGTAGTTGAAAAGCACAGAAATAGAAAATAAAAGCTGTATTAAGTTATAAGGAAATGACAAGTATGTTTAGGTCTTAATCCTAGTTTTATTGATTGTTTCTGTTTTGTTTTTAAAATTTCCTGCTATTTTAGCTCAAAGCTGGGTTTCAGTCTTCAGTTTCCTTGCTAAATTATCAGTGGCAACTTCTGCTTTGCATTTTTATTACTGCATTGCTAAGCCTTACTATATTTCTAATGGCCTTGAGAAATTTGTGCAAGATACCCAGTTGATAGCATCCATCTTTTTACAGTCAGAACCATTTGGTAGATAGCTTTAATTTTTGGCAAAGTGGCACCAGAATTTCCTTCATTTTATCAGACAAGTCTGCTTTTACTTTGGTGTAAGGCTATTTATTTTTCATATTGCTAGTTTTTAAAAAGAAAGCACTAATAAGTTAAAAATTCTTGTATATACATGTACATTTTCAGTTTGACAACCTGTGACAAATTGAATACAACTGAAATTCATCT
>NW_017732074.1:800305-811567 GCF_001890085.2 Hipposideros armiger | reverse complement strand
AAATTAACCAGGGAATTTTGTTTTGAATTCTGTTTTCATTTTTCTTTTTTAGAAATATGTCCTAAGTTTTGACAATATGTTGCTTAATATCAGTTTTATTTTCTATACACTGTTTGTAGTGTTAACTAGAAGCCCATCTGGCAAGTATTTCATAATAAAAGAATGGCATGTCGTATATCAGAAATAAAATAGCTGACTGTACCTCTTGGTTGGTGATTCTCGGGTTCCATTATACCTGGGCGGTAATGACATTAGACTAATGAAAGAGATGGGCAGCCTTATATAGAGAGTAGCAATATTGTGGGGAAGGTAACGTTGGAAACTGAGGGCTCTGAGTACTTAGAGGCTTTTGATAATGCCTTCTTTCGTATTTGGGTCAGCAGCCAAAATGGCTGACATAGCTATCAAATTCAAATAGCGAGCCATCAGCTATCTTACCAGTCTTTCCTCTAGTGAAGACTCACAACTTTTAAGTCCCCAAAGAAGTAACTGGGCAAGGTGATTGAGTGTTGTGGTCTCAAGGGTCTTTCAATGCTTATACTGTATAGTCCAGGTTTTATATTGCATTTTATTTTATCTTTAATTGGATAACAAGACTAAGTTCCTTGAGGACAGAACAGTATCTTGTTCTCCATTGCATTCCTATTTCCTGGCACATTGTGGGCTTTCAAATATGCAAGAGGATGCCAAAAAAATGTATATACATTTTAATGTACACATTGAATTTTTTTGGCACCCCTGATATATTGAATAAATGCATGATTCATTCAGCCTCAGTAAAGCAGGAGGTTATTCTGATGTTTGATTTGGAGAACTCTTTGTCTTCCTTACTCTATAATGTTATGAATCCATCAGAAAATAATGTTTTTTATGTATTATCTTTCCATTGTTAGCCCTCAAATACATTAATACATTATGTATTCATCACTGATGCCATTCTATAAAAATTTATTTTCTTAGACAGTCTTGTGGAATTTTGAGATTTAGAAGGCTCAAGTCCTTACTATCTGTGGTAGTTTGTCCTCACCAAAATAATTGATGAATTCATTTAATTATTTCTATAATTGTCTAAATAGTAAGGTAAGATTTAGAATTTATGATCATTTTGATTATTTTAAACTAATACTGTTGCAGCATCTGAGGGGAAAAAGGGTTTACTGAATATGGTAAATAAGGAAATGTATATACACCTACTCGAGAATGAGAGTTAGTATACTTTTCAGGCTCCAGCTGTAGCTCTAAATTTAAGTATTGAACTGCTCATTCTCTTTTAATAAAATGTTTACAACATTCTCTAACAGAGCTAGTCAGCATGTAGTATGCAGACAGTGCTGGTCCATGAGCTCTTTATTACCTGTCTGTAAGGAGATAAGTTCAGAAATGGAGAGTTTTTAGAAACTTGCATAGCAGTTTAATAGAGCAATTTTATGTCTGTTGAATCTAATAATAAAAATTGGAACTCGTGTTTTTACATTTTCATTTCATTTTTCTAGAAATTCACCTTTACTATTTTTTTTACAAAATTTTTAGCCCACAATGGATTTGAAATTTAAAGAAAAATATTCCTTTACTAGAGATAATTTGCAAAGCACTGTTCTAAAACCATGGTTCACAGCCTTTCATTACATTTGCCTAACCTGATGAATGATAGCACATTCAAGGGCATGTGAGTTAGTTTCCCTACCACTGGCCCTTTGAAGCAGGAGTATCTGAATGGGGGTGGGGAAGTAGGTTAGTCTTTCATGCAAGTCTGAAATTTTCATTAAGAATCGCTGCTCTAGCACATATGGCCTCTTTCATCTCACCACATAACTCCATATCTGAAGTTCTAATTCAGGTATTTTAAAGAAATTCAGATTTTTTTCTTCTCAAACGCATCTCTCTCAGTAGAATGAATTATTGTTATGAAGATTTATAGAACAAGGAGTATGAAGGGTTTACAATGGGATAAAACATAATTAATCTTTGTAGCTCAAAGTTTCTTATAAATTTACCTTGATCAAGAAAATTAAAGTATAATGTGGTTAGTTTCCACTCATATTTAGTTGCTGGCTAATGGTTGCAATGATTTAATAAGAATGTCCACCCTAAATATTCTGAAGTAATAACATATTACATTAAAAGCAACTGCTTGTAAGTAGATTCCACTTTATTTACTATTTCTTGTAAAAACACTATTTCTAATAAACCAAATACTGTAAGCACGAAACTATTAATTGGTTGTATTGTACTTTTAAAGGTTAAGTGTGACTAGATCTCAGTAGTGGATAAAGCACTCTGAATAGTATGTTCAACCTACAGGAGTTCAGGAGAGCTTCATAAGGTTTGAGTCTGTTTCCAAATCAGAACCGTTGTTCTTTGCTCAGCAACCCCACCGAACTCGTGTGTGCACACGAGTGTGAGTGCACATGCTCACTTAAGGGACTTGCATAAAACCTTGTCTTATGAAGTGTGTGTGAGAGAGAGAAAGATTGAGAGAGAATTCTGTGAAAAGGTGTAGACAGATAAGATAAATTAAGTCTACATTGTATGTGCTCATAAAATCTAATCTGTTCTATTTTATACGTTTCCAGCTTTTTAATAGCATGCTGATACCTTTAATCAAGCTTTAATTGCATTTTTTAATTTAAAAAATGAAGGATAGCGAACATATTACTAAAACCTCAATATCATATCTACAGGATTCTCCCAAGAATAAACAGGATGACATTTGGTAAAATCATGTATTCAAAATGTTTGTGGCTTTTTAATTTTAGGGATTTTGCTTACTGCTTACTTATAGAAGTTTTCTTGCACCAGAGATCCATTTTTAGCATGAATGACTACATTCTTTTTCAGAATCATTTCAGCAATGAGATTGTGCGGTTTTAGATTATTTGTATAGCTTTTGTATAATGCAGTTCTCAGAGGAAGTACATAAATGATTTGCTTTAAAATCAAGTGGTTTTTCATGATATAGTATAATAATGTATTACGATCTCATAGAGAATCCTTATGTTGAAAACAGTTTCCCATCGACTTTCCCTTAATTGTTTCAGTCTTTTCACCAAATCCAACTTGTCTTTATTTAATATAATAAATGAGTTGAATAAAACAAAACACTAGTTATCATGAGTTGTTAGCTATGATTAAAAATAAGGAATTGGGTAGTGTTTCATGGTAAATTTTACTTTGAAAATATCACCCAAAGTAGACAGTCTTCTAAAGAATGGGCATGCTTTTTTAAAAAAACAGACATAATATAGTCACAAATAAAGTGTTTTACTCAAACTAATTAGTAAAATAATGTGTATAATATTTGGCCTAGTGTATAATACGAGCATATAGGCCTAATGTATAATGGAGTAATGTCATTATAAAGCCCTTTGCCCCAGTCTGGTCTTATATTTTACTACTTAAAAATACCATAGATTTTTGTAAAAATGTAAATATTTCAAACCTGTTTGATGACTCTCATTTCAAACAACATTTAACATTCTAAAATCGTAGTACTGGAAAAGCATTTATGCAACTGCCTAAATTTTATATAAAGCAGAATTTGACCCATAATTGATGTGCTTTATACTTAGATCTTAGAGCTTTAGATTTCAGTGAACTTAATTAAGGTCAATATATTTTTTTCAAACATTTTATTACGAAAATTTTCAAACATACAGAAAAGTTGAAAGAATTGTATGGTGCACCCATATTTTTATCTTCCAGATGCTACAATTAACATTTTGCTACACTTGTTTTATTACATACTTATCTCTTCCATTGATTCTCCTGTTTTTGAAGCATTTCAAAGTAAGTTGCAGACATCATTGTGCTTCACCCTTAAACACGTCAGTATATGTATATAATGAATGTGGAATATATAATTTATAATATGTAATGTTTTGAGATTCATCCATGCTGTTGAATCTATCAGTAGTTCATTCCTGTTTATTGTTGAATAATAGTCTGTTGCATGAATATACTACAGTTTCCTTATCCTGCTGACAGACACTTGGGCTGTTTCCTGTTAGGGTGTTATGAATAAAGCTGCTATAAACATACTTGTTCACAATTTTTTTATAAACTTATGCTTTTATTTCTCTTGGGTAAATACCTAGAAGAGGAATTGCTGGGTCATTGGATAGATATGTGTTTAAATTTATTTAAAAAACCAGCCAGACCTTTTCCCAAAAAAAAGTGGTGGTTACCATTTTACATTTCCACTAACATTTGCTCTACATCCTTGCCAACAGTTTTAATTGTGATTTTAATGTAGATTTCCCTGATGGCCAGTAATGTCGAGCACTTTCTCAAGTGTTTATTAGCCATTTGTGTAACTTCCTTTGTGAATTGTCTGTTTAAATCTTTGGCCCATTTTGTATTGAGTTTTGTCATTTTATTATTGAGTTTAAGGGATTTCTATATATCCTAGATACAAGTCCTTTGTCAAATATTTGTTTGTGAATATTTTCTTCCAGTCTGACTTGCCTATTCATTTTCATAATGGTATCAGTTCCTTGTATTGTTTTCATCGTTTTATTATGAAAATTTTCAAATACAAAAGGTTTAAAGATTTTTATTAAATACCAATACACCCACCACCCAGAGTCTGTCATTAACATTTTATTTTACTTGTCCTTTCACATATCTGTCCATCTTATTTATGCATTTCAAGGTAAATTAAAGGCATTATTAGTTCACGTCCCCCAAATACAGTAAGTCCCCGACTTACGAACATTCAAGTTGTGAACTTTCACAGATATGAACAGACCTCTCATTATGAACATTCATAGATGCAACAAATTGCGGAAGTAGCTCACGTGTCTGCCGGACATTGTCACAGTTGTGCTGCTGTGAGCTTACTGTACAGTGCGATAGTGTACAGTAGTACAGTGCTCAATCAGAGCCCAGGAGTCTGGAAGCAAGAGGAAAAGCAGTGGTGATGTGGAGGGGTCTGCTAGGATGCGCAAAGCAATAACCATGGAA
Source organism: Hipposideros armiger (assembly GCF_001890085.2). Taxonomy (NCBI): domain Eukaryota; kingdom Metazoa; phylum Chordata; class Mammalia; order Chiroptera; family Hipposideridae; genus Hipposideros; species Hipposideros armiger. Next base: position 806,605 of record NW_017732074.1, on the reverse strand, counting down.
ACAAAAGTGAAAATAGTGAGAGATTGGACAGAGGCAAAAAGATGGTAGACATCGCTTGTTCTTATAATATGAATCGTTCAACCATTGGCTTTACATTATATACTTGTGTCAAAGGTGTATAAGACTCATTTTGTTGGACTTACGAATGAATCCAACTTAACGAACGTTCTCCCGGGGACGGAACTCGTTTGTAAATCGGGGACTTACTGTACTTCAAAATGCATATTATTTATTAGAAGTCAGTATTTGCAGTTTTTTTTCTTTTGAGACAAACTTCATACAATGAAATACATACATTTTAAGTGAACATGGGCTGAGTTTTGACAAATTCATACACCTGTGAAACTCTAAACTCTATCAAGATATAGAATATTATCATCATTCTGGGAACTTCTCTCATACTCCATCCCAGTTAATCTCCACCTTCATCCCCCACAGGCCATCAGTATCCTGGATTTTTTTGGTACCATAAATTAGTTTTGCCTATCTAAAACCTCACATCAGTGGATTCGTATATTATGTACTGTTTTGTTTAAGGCTTCTTCACTTAGCATAATGTTTTTGAGATTCATCCATATTGTTGCATGTTCCACTGGTTCATTCCTTTTTTATAGCTGAATGCTAATTCTTTGTATGGATGTATCATAGTTTGTTTATCCATTCTCCTATAGATGTACACCTGGGTTGTTTCCAGTTTTTGACTGTTAGTAATAAACTGCTATGAACATTCTGTACAAGTCCTTTTGTGGGAATATGTTTTCATATTGGGGGTGAATACCTAGGAGTGCAATTGATAGATTACAGGGGAAAGTACCAGACTCTCTCCCGAAGTGAGTGAACCAGTTTATACCACAGTAACAGTGTATGAAAGTTCCTTTTGTTCCACATTCTTACCAGATTTGATGTCATTTTTATCAATTTTAGACATCGTGGTGGATGTGTAGTGGTACTTCATTGTGGTCGTTTATTGTACTTTAGCTTTTTCTTACATCCCACCCTCTATATCTAACCACTCCCCATACACAGCACTCCCTCACCTCAGCTTTGCCATCCCTCCCCCCCATAACCTTTTCTGTACCGCTTTAACTCTTCCTCCAGTTTTTTAATGCCCCTGAACTTTTATCTACTGTTCACTCTAGAGAACTTTTGAAATTGCTGACCACTGTGGTACCAAAGCATCAACTTGGTAAATAAATTACTCCTATCATAGATTAACAGGAATTTGTTACCGTCCTACTTATTTAGTTGGGGGAATTTTTTAGAGAAGAGAGGTGACAGAATAACATTTGTACATCGGCTTATCTGCATAAGCTGTATACAGATTTATAAACACAAGTCATTGTTTCTGTCCATCAATTATAGACTAGCTGTAATTCAACTCTTTATAAGATAAATATGAAAGGCAAGATCCTATTGGAAATATCCAGTGGCACTAAAGTATTAAAGAATTTGGAACCCAGAATATAATATTGAAATCTTTGACATTTGGTAGTGTTTTAAGTTCCTTTGAATAAATTAGTAGACTAACTACCTACGTTGTAAATATGGAAGTCACTCAGGGCCCTATCACACCTGATATAGTTCCTTTCAAGAATAAAAAATAGTTAAAAAGACTTAACAGGTAACAAACTTTTCTCGTTCCCATGTAGTAGTAATAGTAGTAATTCTCAACCTTGGCTGCCCGTTAGAACCATGGTGGGTGTGTGTGTGTTGGGGGGCGGGGGAGCTGTTTTTAAAAGTCTTGCTGCTCCGGTTATACTCCAGAGCAATTAAATCAGAATATCTAGGATGAGACCCAGGCATTAGTAGTGTTGAAATCTCCCTGGGTGATTCGAGTGTGCAGCCAATGCTATACAGGAAGTCATAAAATAAAATTTTGGTGCGTGTATATGACTTTTTTTCCCCATGAAACTTCTTTGCTGCCTACCAACAAGGAGTTTTTAAGTTGGGCTTCCCCATTTACAAGCTCTGTGACTTTGGGCAAGTTCTTTAGCCTGATGATTAAATGAGATCATAATGGAAAGTATCTAGTGAAGACCACAAAGTAGGTCTTTAACAACTATTGGTTTCCCTCACTTTTAGAAGTGGTACATACTATTTGAATAAACAAGGATTATAAATCATCATTCCTGCTCCCTTAAGTTTAGGACAGTCTTATTTGTCAGGTGTTAACTAACAACGAAGCCCTTGTGTTACATTATCAACATGGAAATTAACACAGGGCTCAATTACTAAACTCCCTGCTCTCAGAGCAGAGATAGGGCCTCATACTATATAAAGGCATCAACCTAGAACTTGATACAGTTATCTGGTAAAGTATACGAAGAGTTAAGTATGTTCTTTAAAGTGTGTGCTGAAGAAACTGTACACCTCTTAATCGGGGGCGTGTTTCTTGGATATTTTTTTTCTTTAAAACACGATGTTTAAACTCTGGCCAATACAAAAAAATTCTGAACTCTTCCCTTTAAAAATATTTTGCTCTTTTAAACAAACTTGGACTTTGGGGAAAGTTAATGTCTGTTCTTGGATACAGCGTATACACTACAGCGTCTAGAGAGCTATACCTTGTTTAAAATATTAGGTGTTCCTTAAATACTGTATGAATGAATGTTCTCATCTGAAAGATTAAAAAAATGTATTGATTTATGACTATTTTCTTTGAAATCAAACAACAGAAGCTTACAAATTGTGTTTCATTTTCTAAATTGATGTAGCGTCCGTCTTTCTTTAAAGAGGAAAGTTTGTAAAATGAACTGTTCTCTAATCTTTCTGGTGTGTAAAATGTGAGGGCAAAGGTTGCGATCAAGACTGCATAGGGGTGGAAATCACTTAAGTGAAGGAAACAAGCGGGTGAGCACACAGTGGGCTGCAGCTCATGAATCCTGCCCACTCTCCAGCTTTTGGCAGCTCTGGAAAAGCAGCCTGAACAGTTCTTGGGATTCTTGAGCTTAATAACCATAAGCAAGGGGTGGAGTGCTAATCCTTTCAAATGAATGATAAACACTGTGGAAGGCGTGTCTTCCAGAGTTCCACTCCCTTGGGTTGTAGATCACGTGAGCTGAAAGTATTTCCCGATTCTCAGCGTCGGTCTCCTGTAGGCAGCGAGCAGAACCTAAAAGGGGTACAGAAAGGAGTAGGCAGGCAGAGTAACCTGGAAGGAAGCTGAAATACAGAAAAAGCCCAAGATTTCTATAACAATGCCACACTTCACCGTGACTAAGGTAGAGGACACAGAGGAGGGGGCAGCCGCTTCTGTCTCCCAAGAGGAGACCAGCTTAGCAGAAATAAAAGCCGGGATTCAGCATTCAGATGAACCAGGTAAGGACTCAATTTGGGAGCTTTTGGAACCTATAGGGTTTTTCGTGAAACAAATAGTTAATTAAAATATTCAAAAGACCTCCTTCAGGATGGAGAAAAAAGTATTGTGGTTAAAGTGTTTTTCAATCAAATGTTTCACTCCCTTGTATATCTGATAACTTCTCTTTTTTCACATTCTGGTTTGTTTTATCCCACAATGAGTTCTGTGTTCATTACCTACAGGTGAAATTGAATCGGTGGCAATGTATGAAAAGAGTTTTCAAGCAAACAGAAAGGCACAGTTAAAAGTCAATTTATGCGGAATTTAGAATTCACCTTTTGCTCAGACAGTTTAAATTATATCTGGAAAAGTACATAAAGAGGGAGCATGGTTCAGTAATTTAGTACCGTGGACTTGGCACTTGTGACTTCTCAAGTTACTCAGTCTTTTGCCTCAGTTTACCAGTTAAACAGTAATTTAATAGTGAATGGTCTAAGAGTTCTTTAATGAAAGAACAAAAGCACAATAGATCATTATAGTGACTAGCATAACATCAGGTTTAATAAATTTGATGAATATGATTATCCCTATTATTTTCTTTTAATGGTAACAGTAATACTTCCTGGGGGAATTGTGGTTTTGAGTTTTTAAACATGCTACTAAAATCTTAGTTAACATTATGGTATTAAATATAGTCATAGTTTGAAGCCATTTATTTTTTAAGTCTGTAAATTGTCAAAAACTTTTCTAGTGTGTTAATAAAGGCTAAAGAAATAAATCTCTTAAATTCCTTTTAATTACATGATTCTAACTGTTACCTATAATAAGTAACATCACAGCTCCTTGCTGTAAACAGCTGTTTGGTCTCTCCTCTTATCAAGCCTTCATGGATTTTAAAGAATCTCTAAAGATAAGGACTATGAAAAACAAATTTCCTGTTGTTTGTCTTTTTCTTCTAGTGTGAGAATTTACTAGGGAAAGATAAGAAAGAAGGTTTTATGGAAACTCTTTGTCTGCCAGGTTACTTTCATTTTGCTGAATAGTCAGGGTGATAAGAAGTTGAAAGTAAACTTAACCTACTTTGAACTTGAACCTGATTTTCCACAACTTTAGCGCAAAGAAGTTAGGTTCTCTTTCAGGATTGTGTATTTGAAGCTGCACTTTCTTAGTTGCTTATGTTTGCTGCCCTTAGAGTTTAATCCGTTTAGGCTTTTATCTTTGCTATAGTCTTCATAAATTTCACAAAATGCAAACAAATCTATCTGTACCTAATTTCACTTCTCATGTTTATTTCCTTTCTTCACCTCTACTTTATCATTCCATTTTTACTGGTTCCATAATGTTTGAGGAAACCTGCTTTATTCAGGTTGAAACAATGTTGAGATTATTTAATCTATTAGCAACCACCTAGAAAAGCCATAAAATTTTTTTATAGCTGCCAACTTCGTAATAAGTGATATTGCTAGGCTTAATTTATTTTCGTTCATAGTAATTGTTTTGGACAAGGAAGAAGTGACAGATATAATCTAACTCGAATTTAACAGGCGTTTTATTTGGGCGTTTTCCACAACAGCCCAGAAAGTATCCACTTGAATGAACTGTTGTTTGGTAAGTGAACAACGGATGGGACTTTATTGCCTAAGTTGTATTTATCTTTATTGTAGAGTTAAACTAGCCGGGGAAAAGGAGAGAAATGTATATGGGAAAAACCTAAAAGGTTTTGGTTTTTTTCCCTAGGAGTAGAATGTTCTTGAGGATAGATGGTATTTTTGGAGTATTTGGAGTAGTTGCTTGGAATACAACTTGTTCTTCTGAGTTAAAATGCTAGATTGTGGTTTTGTTGCAAGCATTTATAATCCTAGCTAGTTATATAACCAGTCGCTTTTTTTCAATGAGTGTTTTTCCTTCAATAAAAAATATAGTGAGAAAAATATTTACTGTCATATAAATTGAACATATTTAGAAAGTAGATGAGCCTTTAAATAAATAAATTTTTAAATGTTTTTTAAAAAGATGAAATTTGTTTGAGTTAAACAAGTAATTTGAGATAATGTAGAAATACGAATATAGATATGAACTAATTTTCAAAAGTACATTAATCCCTGCCATGCTAGAGCCTAGAATGCCAATCTAGTAGAACCTTGCTTAATTTCGGTTTCAAAGGGAAAAGTAGAAACTCAGACTTTCTTGACTGTTTTCCTCTCCCCCCAGTCCAGTTTCGGTGCCTTATCCTATGTTTTCTCAGCAACTTGTCTACAGAAATAGCACGCATTACACTCTGTATTACAATTACCTGTTTACTTTTCTCTCCCACAATAGACTGACAATAGACTTTTTTGAGGGTACAGACTTTGTAGGATTATTTTTGTATCTCCAGGTCCAGGTGAATTGTACATAATGCGCAATTCAGTGAATAAATTTGTTCTCTGCCCTTTGTTTGTTTGTTTGTTTACTCCCCAAACACATGTCCAGTGCATATATCATGCTAGGTGTTTTTCTCCTAAGGCTACAAAGGCATAGGAACTGTAAGTTCCCATCAAAGGCAGCAAAATGGCTTTGGAGCCAGGCTTTGAATCCCAGTCCTACTAATTATCACTAATTAGGAATAGCAATAATTTGTATTATTACTTGAGTGACTTTGGGCAAGTTATTTAACATCTCTAAGCCTTACTTTACTCATTGATAAAACAAAGGTAACAACAGAACCTACTTTATAGGGTGATTGTGAATTACATGAGAAAATGAACATAAAGCACTTAACACGTGACACAGCACTCAAAAATAAGAGCAACATTTTACTTATTACATTGTGATTAGTGGTTTAATAAGAGCAAAAAGAAACCACTTTGGATAACAGATGATGGAGAGAGTAGTATTACCTGGAAAGGACTCTGGACAGGTATCTCAGAGGATGGGACACAACTGATTCTTTTTTTTTAAGATTTTTATTGGGAAATTGGGGGATGGGAACAGCGCTGGGGAATTGGGGGAAGGGGAACAGA
>NW_017732074.1:790428-798665 GCF_001890085.2 Hipposideros armiger | reverse complement strand
TTGTTTTAAAATCTCAGGATCAGAAGTTTATCTTTAAAGTTTCGATGAAGAATGTTTTTCTGCCTCCCTCCTTACCCCTAATATTCCATCATTGTCAGAAAGCCTAATACCCCTAGAAGTATTATAAGCCAGTAAACTTTAAAGAATATAGCATTTGTTGGTTTTGCCAGGTTGAAAGATGAAACAATGTTACTTAATGTTATCAACATTATAGTAATAATTGTTGAGCACCTACTGTGTGCCAGGCACTTTACAAATATTGGCTTATTTTATCCTCACAACAACCAGGACAGGTAACCATTATCACCATTTTAGAGATGAGGAAAATGAGGTGCCAAGATATTAGGTAGGTTATTGAAGTGGTAGGTGTGGAATTTAAGGTCTATGTGACTCTAAGCCTTTTTTCTTTTCATCACCTCACACTGTCTTTACTTTAAACATATAATTAGTTATGTTTTCTAAACTCGGCTGCTGTATTGTCTTAGTAGTTAATAATTCTTCTTAGGTTCTATTTCTTTTGTTTTTATGGATTTCTCGAAATTAATTGAAAGTTACTTGTTATTTCCACCTTTTCATATGTTGGATTGCTTTTTTATTTGGTGTAGAATATTTCTAAATGTAGAATATTTTTCAAATAATGCTAACAATTGAGAAATCTCAATAGGCAAGGAACCTGGCTTAGTCTGACAATCCTTTAGTAGCTCTCTACTACTCAAATTTCTAGGGAGACACACCGTTATCAGTGAGATAGGAATAGGAGGCTGAAAGGCTAAGGGTTTTAAGTGATGGAAAAAGATGGGTAGATGGAGTAAATGAAAGAATTGAATTTTAATACAATTTAAGAATAAATATACTACTGAAGATATGAAAGATATATTTATTTTAGTGTATTAGAAAATTTTTAATATTTCATTTCAAGGATCTTACTACTTAGAATGAAGCTAGGTAAAAATACAAGTCTGTTTAGAGAAAAATACTAATATAGGTCTAGAACATAGACACGGTAAAGATTAAATATTGTTCATAAATAACATTAATGATTTTGACCCATTCCAAACCCTTATGATAGTGAGTTAGATCTCATTTCCTTTCCTGTGTAAAGTTCTTTCTACAGCAGCATATAACCTTTCTGTGACAAGAGACTTCAATGGTTATATGAGAAATGGTGAACCTATAGTAAGAGTACTTTCAAAAGCTGCCTTCATATTTCCTCCACCACATTGCCTTTGTTCATATCTTTTTCTTCATTTGAACTCTCTTCTCTTCTGCTTTCCTACTTCCTGTCTACCATAAAAAACTACAGAAACCCACATCACCTCAAGACCAGGCTAATAGTCACTTCCTCCAAGATGGCTTGCCTAAATTGTCTACCTCAACTTTGACCAATCAATACCCATCAGCACTCAAATATACTTTGCAGTATGCCCTGAACTTGAAATGGCTTGGAAATTATATTTGTATCTCTTCAAAAGTATTGTGACTTATATAAGGGTAAAGGATAATGTTTTAATAGTTTTTTGAAAGTCATATATATATTTTTTTATTATGGAAAATTTCAAACTCACAAAAGTTCAATGACTTTCTGTTCATATCTCTTACCTGTTGGTGTTTTTCTTTATTTTTAGATGTTCTTTATATTTAGGGATATCTTTGATGTAAGTTGCAAATATTCTTCCCAGTCAATATTTCTTTTAAGGTTTTATTGAGATATAATTGACAGTAAGCCACACATATTTAGAGTGCAGTTGATGAGTTTTGAAATATGTATACATCCCTGAAACCATTATCATAATGAAGTCAATCATTTCCGTTACCTCCAAAAGTCTCCTTGTACCCTTTTATAACACATTCACCTAATTCTCTGGTCCCCAGGCAACCACTGATCTGCTTTTTGTCACTATACATTAGTTTGCATTCCCTAGAATTTTATATGAATGGAATCATACAGTATGTACTGTCTTTTGTCTGACTGCTTTTATACAACATAATTATTTTGAGACTTATCCATCTAGTCAATATCCTTAAAATCTGAGTAACATTAAGATCTTCATTATTTCTCAGAATTTAACATTTAGGGCAGTAGTTGATAATGGTGCAGCCACAGATAGTTTGCACCTCACAGAGGCTTTTTAAATTTTTTACTTACTTGCCAAGATTTGAATGTTTTTAGGGTTAGTCAGTAAACAGGACTTGTTTTTCAGGGAGGGTTCTGAGAAGGTGAAATCTCACTTTTTCTCTCTTCCTAATTCCAGCCTCTATCTGCCTCTCTTAAGTCAAATACCCATGGATCCAATGAACAGTTAGGTGCATGTGAAGGCTGGGCTTTGGGGGAGCTCTGTCAGGGAGAGCTGGTGGAGCACTTGTTTCTCGGGGGCTGGACAAGAGCCTGGGGGTGAGGGTAAGAATGGCAGATCCAGGAAAGAGCTGGCTTGGCAGAGATCCATGGACTCCTGCGGGGAAGGAGAAAGGGAAGGAGCCAGGGGACTGATATCTCTCTATCCCTGAGGCTGGGAGATGTTAGGAGACCTGAGAGCCCAGCGGCGTCCTCCACAGGGCTGGCGGCTTGCCTGCTGCACTGCCCGCCTGCCGGGGTAGAGACGGCTTTGCCTTTCTATTCTCTTGAGACTGCTACCACCTGGCCCTTCAACAACGAAACCTAAGCCCCTCTGTGGTAACAAAGAAAACAACCCATCTGGGAAAGCCAGGCAACCAGAAAGAGAAAAATAACTTAGAATAAATAGGATAGTGGACCAGCTAAATAGAAATGCCAGAGAAGACAATAGCTTGAATATGAAAATAATAAATAATAGGAGCATTTAAGGAGGTTCAGTGAAGCATAAAAAAGACTTTATTGAGCAAAAATGATTTCCCAGCTAAATACTTATTACCACATGACTCTCAATCTGTGCACACACACTTTTTTTTGTTGTTTTTTACTATCTCCACTGAAATGTAAGCGCCCTAAGAGCAGGAACTTTCTCTCTTGTTGACACTGCTGATACGTTGTCAACATCCAATGCCAGCAACACTGTCTTGCACATAGTAAGCACCCAGTATATAATTATCCAATAAAGGAATGAATGAATATGATCATTTATTGGCCTGGAAGATCAAGTGGAAGAAGTGTTTCAAAGCACAGAGCCAAAAGTACAAAGAGATTGGGAAAAAAAAAAGAGAGAGAGAGAGAGAGAGGGAGACTTGGAGGATAGATTCAGGACACCTAACATGACTAACATTAAGTTCCAAAAAAGGGAAGAAATGGGGGAGAAGCATTAATTAATCAAATAGAAACAAATTTCCTGCGCTTAAGATTTCATGGTACAGAATGAAGTTCCAGGGAAGATCAGTGATGAAAACCACACACCTAGAATTACCCTGGTAAAATTTTTGGATTCTAAGGATTCATCTTGGTGGCTACCAGATAGAACTTATTACCTCAAAAGTATCAGACTGGTATCAGACTGGCATCAGAATTCCAATCTACAACACCGGACATTAGGAGACAGTGGAAGAGTATCCACAGATTACCAAGAGAAAAGGTGAAGATATCATCCCATATGAGGGGGAAACACATTACAAATATACCAAAATTTAGAGAGTATATTACCCACTTAACCCCTCTGAGAATAAGAGAGGGTTTTAATGAAATAAATGAGCCAGAACAAAGATCACAAGATCAAAGTGACAGAAACAGTGGAAAATGACAGACTCCCTGGGTATGTGTTATGTAGATGGTAAGTAAGGACTCTAACCCAAAAGGACATACTTCAGGGAGCAATTCAATAATATTTATGATGTAAAAGTACTAATTGAGTCAAAGCAAAACCTCAAAATGGTGGGAGAAAAAAAAAGTGAAAGCTTTCCAAGTAGATGTGAGGAGAGGGAACAGTGCCAATAAGCACATGGAAAGCTGCTCAAAATCATTAGTCATCAGGGAAATGCACATCAAAACCACTGTGAGAGACCACCTCACATCCACTAGGAAGGCTTTGGTTAAAAAAATAATAATAATAATGAGTGCTGGCAAGGATGTGGAGAAACTGAGACCCTCACACTTCTGGTGAGAACATAAAATGGTACAACCACTTTGGAATATAGTTTGGCAGTTGCTCAAAAAGTTAAACGTAGTGCTGCCATATGACCCAGCAATTCTACTCCTAGGTATATGCCTACATGAAATGAGAATACATTTCCACACAAAAACTTGTACGGGAATGTTCACAGCAGCATGATTCATAATGGCCAAAAAAGATAGAAACAACCCAGATGCCCACTAACTGATGAATAGATTAATAAAATGTCATATATTTGTATAATGGAATATTATTTGGCAATAAAAACAAATGAAGTGCTGATACATGCTACAATATGATTGAACCTTGAAAATATAATCTATAGAAAGTATATTAGTGGTTGCTTTGGACTGAGCAAGGTGGCAGAGTAAGGTGAAGATTGACTGCTAGTGGATACAGGGATTCTGTTAGAGGGGGACCAAGTTATAAAATTAGATTGTGGTGACAGTTGCACAAAAAATGTGAATATATGAAGAAACATTGAATTGAACACTAACTGGGTGAATTATCTGGTATGTAAATTATATTTCAATAAAACTTTTTAAATAAAGGGACTAAGTACTGATACATGCAGCAACTTGTATAAATCTTCAAAGCTATATGCTGAATGAAAGAAGCCAGTCTCAAAAGCTTATGTACTATTAGTATTCAGTTTATTTTTTAAATTATGGTAGATCATGACACATTTACTAATAATCAAAACATTGTGTGTGTATGTGTATATGCACGTACACACACTAAAAATGATATTTTTAAAATTTTCAACATACATGTACAATAGTTTCCATTTTAATTTCTCTGTATGATTGAAAATTTAGAAAAATGATAAATTCAGCTTGCATTAAGCAATTATTAACCTTTGTCCGTGACATGAAATCAATGCAGGCTCTTAAAATATCAGAAATGTTTATCATATCCTCTTAGTCCCCGTAATGCAAAGCTTTAGATCCTTAATTCCTTAGCTCTTTAGCTTCTTAGAATTTGGGTGTTTGGGTCAATTCCTGTCCCTCACTGTTAAGGATGTAGTCTGTATGGTTAGGCCTTATTCTTCCAAAACCATCTTTTAAAACGAAGGAAACGTGAAATATGTTTTTCTACAGTGCATGAAGAATAATTTGAATCATCCACAGAACCAAAGACTGTAAGCTATCAACAGTCTTATTGAATGTTTACAACAATCCCTAAATCCTTTATTCTTTTAGTTTTTGGTGAAGTTTTTCTATTTTTTTCTTTTAACTGTGTAAGTACTGCCCCGTCATCATTTATACCTTTCTTGGCTGATCAGTTTGTGGATTTGGCCCAAGAAACTCTTTATATTGTACTGTGGGCTTTATTAAATCTGTTTTCTGCAATTATGCTTGCTATCTTCCAAGTGTTACAGACTTACTGTGCATTCAAATCACAACTATCTTCATCATAGTTGAGTTCTTCGACTTCTAGGGGATACTCCTATATATCTAGGAAGAGTTTTAACAAAACTTATTCACATGTGTTCAGAATGTAATTTACATCATATTCATTTTCTTTATGCAAATCTAAAGCCCCAAAAAGTGACCTTCTAAGAACATTTCTCTTGCTTGGGACACTCTACTAAACAGCACTAGTTTCTTCAAGGGCCTCTATGAATCTAATGCTTATACTTACTTAGCACATGCTCCAGAATTTGAAGGATATTGTTGATTAGTACCCAGTATTGGTGGCAGATCTGCCTGTACCTCCTCGTGTCTCCTTTGACTTTGCTTAGAGCCCAGTATTGTACCCCCAGTGCCATCAGTTCCACCTCCTCCAACATCAGACTGTCCGCCTCCCTGCACCACAGTGGGCCCCTGCTGCAAGAGATGGGCGAGTGGCTTGTGTAAGACTCATAATTGCCGGTCCTGGTTCTTGATCCGTTCAGGCTTCAGCTGCGTGCCTGCTGCCTGCTGTTTGTTGTCTTACCTCCTTTTTGTGAAAGCAACTCAGGTGGGTCAGAGGGAAGATTGCTAAATGAATTCTCATAAATTTCTTCAGGACTTGTGTATAGTGTTCTCTGCTCTCATAGGCATGTTTGGCACTGCATTTTCACTGCTTCCTATCTTAATTAACTTTCTCATCCTTTTAGTGTGTAGATTCATTGGGGGAAAATTGGCATGACAGCATTGCAGTCATAGTTCTTTCAATAATTTTTTCTTTCTCTGTTTCCTTCTATGGTTGTTCTCTAGTATTTCCTTTGTTCTGTAATATTTTCGGAAATTGATCTCAGCTCCTCTCTCTTTACATTGACTTTTAGGAAAGTTTATCCATTTCCACTCTGTATTTTGATGATGACTGTAAAGTTATTTATTTCCATCATTAACCTTTTGTTGAAACTAGTCCTGAATTTCTATCTCTGGGTCTTATTCTTTGAAATCACTTCATATTAGTCAATTAACAAACATGTATTGAACTTTTTATAGCATGCACAAAGCTTTGTTACAAAAAATTTTTATTTTTTGTCACAGTAACATTCAAACAAAGTTCTTGCCCTCAAAGCACTTATAATGGGCAGATAGGACCCCTCACACCCACCCCTCAACCCCAGTTTGACCAGCTGGGCCTCCTCTCATTGTCTTTTTAAAAAAACTTGTTTATTTATTTATTTACTTATTTATTTAATTTTTCTCCTCTCATTCTTAATCTTGGCAGCTGTGTTGCTGGGGGTGGGGAGGGACTTGAGGAGATATCTCATGGCTGTGAAAATTGGTATTACCACAAAGTCGCCATTTCCAACCATAACTACGCTGTTAACACTATTCAAATTTTTTCCTGGGTGATCCTAGTTAACCTCCTTTATCTAAGTTTCTCACAAAGCTTAAAATGCTTGTTAAGCCCCCAGCCTTGCACTCTCTCTTATAGTCAGCATATGACTGAACTTCTACTTCATAGGGTAAACTATTTCCAAAATGCCTCTTCCCAAATTCTTACCAACATCTGTATTGACACCTATCCTTTACCTTCTTCCATCTTATTCAATACTCATCTGTACACCTGTGCTCTAGAGCCTTTCTTGCCTTCTCTCTCCTGTGGTCTCTACTACTTTAATGACTCCTTCCTTTCAATGTTTTGAAATATTCATTCAGTCTCTTTCCCCTGGCCTCTCCCTCTCTTCTCCTCTGTCTTTCACCAATTACTGCCCATTTTATCTCCCAAATATTTCTCAAATCTGTCCCCTTCTCCCCATCCTCATTGCTACTACATCTTGTCTAGGCTCCTAAAGTCATCCATTACAGTAATTAGCAGAGGGATTTGTCTCAAATATAAATCTCATCCTTTTACTGCCCCATTAAAACCCTGTAATGTTTCCCCATTGCCCACAGAATAAAATCTGTACTGCTTAGCAGATCGTACATGTACCTGCATGATCTACAACACCCCAACTTACCAGCCTCTTTGTCGACCACTCTTTCATACATACTGCACACCATATATAACAGATGTTCTTGAATGTCTCTTGTTTCCACACATTTGTTCCATCTTCCTGGTATGTTCTTCAGTTACCGAACAAACACTCTTCCTTTAGGACTGAGCTCAACATCACTCCTTCCTTAGTGGCTTCTCCGTTACATCCTCCAGAGGATATAAATGTACACACTCCCATATCTCTCTGTTTATATCTCTGTTATAGTACTGTAATCACCCTGACATAATTACTTGTCTTACCCACATGTACTACAAAATACAAGCTCCTTAAGGGTAGCTGCTGCTCTGTTCATTTTCGTGTATCCCCCAGTGCCCTGCATGTAGTTTGACACTTACAGGTTCTTAATAAATATATCTTGTATTACTAGGTTAATTAATTAAAAGAAAGTAAAAGGCAGCACATACCCAACAGTTCAAAGGAAGGTTAAACCTTAGAAAATTAACCCTCAGAGTAGGCCCAAGGAAAGAAGCACTTGAATTGGGCCTTTGAGAGATGTAGTCAGGCAAGTGGAGAAGAAAGAGAAGGAAGTTTTCACTGAAAAATTGATATATGGAGCGGCCGAATAGCTCAGCTGGTTAGAGCATGTGCTCTTAACAACAAGGTTGCCGGTTTGACTCCCGCATGGGATGGTGGGCTACGCGCCCCCCCCTGCCTAAGACTGAACACAGCACCTTGAGCTGAGCTGCTGTGAGCAGCTGGCGGGTGGCCGGATGGCGACTGGACTT
>NW_017732074.1:782919-788303 GCF_001890085.2 Hipposideros armiger | reverse complement strand
TGGTGGTGCTAGAGGTGGAGGTAGGGATGGCGTGTGTGTGTGTGTGTGTGTGTGTGAGTGAAGGGTGTGTGTGTGTGGCGGGGGGACGGGGTGAGAGTTGTGTGCTGCTCAAGGCATGCAGCAGGGTTGTCCCAAGGTACAGGGTGTTGTTGATGAAAACATTCAGCCTAAGAGAAAGCTTGTAAGAGTTTATTTGACAAACTGACGACCATTGCCGGGAAGCAAAATCTCAATGGATTGAGAAAATGCTCCCTAATTTTTTTTTTAAGTTGAGTGACTGCTTTTCTGGTTTCCTTTACAAAGGAAGCTGTCACTAAATGAAATGCCAGCATGCTTGGTATAAATAGAGTATAAAGTAAAAATAAATGTAATGCTCATGATATTAATCTTGCTAGATACAGTTGCCAAGCAGAAGCTCTGAGCCTGTTAGAAAAGAGATCCTCAAGTTTTGAAGAGATGTTAAAGCTACTCCAGCACAGACATAAAAAAATGGTATTTGCTAAGGGGCTTTTGACTCTCAGTTAACAGGATTAATGGCAGGGTTGTAGGGAGAAGGCAGAATCTAAAATCACAGTTAAACATCTACCAAGATGTTTAGAACAAAATGAATTTAATAAACTTGTTAAGGTAAAATCACAATATTTATGAATACTTATATTCTTTTAGAAATAATCAAAAGCATAAAAATAACAGAAGTAAAATAGTTTGGTTACTAAACTTCTTCAGATGTTAAAAACAGAACCATATTTACTCCTCTAGGTTGATGATCTTTATCTCCTCCTAATTTCTCTACTCTTTTAGCCCTGACTCTGTATTGGATTTCATAAACACATGGATTTCCCTGTACCTTCTTCTCATGCCCTGTGGGGTCCAGGGGAGGGTGTCTTACTGGGGTAAGCAGAGTTTCTGAACTCTGTGTTGCAGTAAACATAATGTGGTCATCTATGGTTACTTTGTACTTTTACACACTGGATACCTGTTTTGCTGATTTGTAATTTAATTATTTTATAAATGCTAGTTATAATTTCTTTTACTGTAGTTATTTCATCCCTAGGTAATTAAAAGTTAATTATATTACTAATATTTATTCTTGTACCTAAAATTTAAGAACAACCAGCATAGTATAATAGAAAAATCAGAATCCAGGTCCAAGCCAATCTTTGAAATTTACACTCAGTATGCCTTGGCCAAACCATTGAGCCTGACTTAGGTTCTTTATATGTTTCCTACCAATATCACAGGGACCATGAGAATCAAAGGAACTATGTAAAAACATTTTTAAAACTTTAAAATGTTATTAAATGTAAGATATCATTGTAACCACCATTCTTTTTTTGTTCCTTATGTTCATTTAACTCAATTAGATTATGAGCTTTTTTAATTTAAATTTATTGGGGTAAAATTGGTTAATAACGTTATATCAGTTTCAGGTGCACAGTGCTATAATGCATCATCTGTATATTGCATCGTGCCCACTACCCAGTCTAAACTCCTCCTGTTACCATATATTTGACGCTCTTTACTTTCTTTGTCCTCTCTGCTCCCCCTTCTCTTCCAGTAACCACCATATACTGTTGTCTGTTGTCTTTGAGTTTGTTTTGTTCATTTGTTGCCTTCTGTTGTATATCCCACATATGAATGAAATCATATGTTTCTCNTGGTGGTGCTAGAGGTGGAGGTAGGGATGGCGTGTGTGTGTGTGTGTGTGTGTGTGAGTGAAGGGTGTGTGTGTGTGGCGGGGGGACGGGGTGAGAGTTGTGTGCTGCTCAAGGCATGCAGCAGGGTTGTCCCAAGGTACAGGGTGTTGTTGATGAAAACATTCAGCCTAAGAGAAAGCTTGTAAGAGTTTATTTGACAAACTGACGACCATTGCCGGGAAGCAAAATCTCAATGGATTGAGAAAATGCTCCCTAATTTTTTTTTTAAGTTGAGTGACTGCTTTTCTGGTTTCCTTTACAAAGGAAGCTGTCACTAACTGAAATGCCAGCATGCTTGGTATAAATAGAGTATAAAGTAAAAATAAATGTAATGCTCATGATATTAATCTTGCTAGATACAGTTGCCAAGCAGAGGCTCTGAGCCTGTTAGAAAAGAGATCCTCAAGTTTTGAAGAGATGTTAAAGCTACTCCAGCACAGACATAAAAAAATGGTATTTGCTAAGGGGCTTTTGACTCTCAGTTAACAGGATTAATGGCAGGGTTGTAGGGAGAAGGCAGAATCTAAAATCACAGTTAAACATCTACCAAGATGTTTAGAACAAAATGAATTTAATAAACTTGTTAAGGTAAAATCACAATATTTATGAATACTTATATTCTTTTAGAAATAATCAAAAGCATAAAAATAACAGAAGTAAAATAGTTTGGTTACTAAACTTCTTCAGATGTTAAAAACAGAACCATATTTACTCCTCTAGGTTGATGATCTTTATCTCCTCCTAATTTCTCTACTCTTTTAGCCCTGACTCTGTATTGGATTTCATAAACACATGGATTTCCCTGTACCTTCTTCTCATGCCCTGTGGGGTCCAGGGGAGGGTGTCTTACTGGGGTAAGCAGAGTTTCTGAACTCTGTGTTGCAGTAAACATAATGTGGTCATCTATGGTTACTTTGTACTTTTACACACTGGATACCTGTTTTGCTGATTTGTAATTTAATTATTTTATAAATGCTAGTTATAATTTCTTTTACTGTAGTTATTTCATCCCTAGGTAATTAAAAGTTAATTATATTACTAATATTTATTCTTGTACCTAAAATTTAAGAACAACCAGCATAGTATAATCTGGTTAGAGCATGTGCTCTTAACAACAAGGTTGCCGGTTTGACTCCCGCATGGGATGGTGGGCTACGCGCCCCCCCCTGCCCGCCCCCCCCCACAACTAAATTGAAAGTGGCGACTGGACTTGGAGCTGAGCTTGCACCCTCCAAAACTAATATTGAAGGTCAACAACTTGACTTGGAGATGAGGGGTCCTGGAAAAACACAATGTCCCCTTCCCCAATTCCCCAATAAAATCTTAAAAAAGAAAAATTGATATAAGCAATGATGCATGGGTCTAGAAAGAAGGCTCACAAAGCATTTCAGAGTGTTTCAGAGAGCGTTCGTGACTGAGAACAGCAAACTGTAAGGTTAAAGAGGAGTAAACTAGTGTTGCATTCTAAAGGGACTTGAAAGTCAGGATGAGGTTTTTGGAGTTCATCCTATAAGCCAAGGGATCCAAACAAGTAAGTGAGGATCTATTTATAGATGTTTAAGCCATTAGCCTCTGATACCACCACCACACCCAGCCAGAGAATTCACGGTAGGAATGGAGGCAGAGCCTGCAAGGAGGGACTTGAATTAGCACCTCACACATGATGTCAGGATATAAATAAACAAGAAGTGAGAACGATGTCCTTACAGAATGGTTGGGGACTCTGGCATGTCATTTGGAGACCTTTGAAAGTGTTTTGTTTTTTAAGCAATAAAGCAACCTGATAAAAGCAGGTTTTAGGATTATTAATATGGAAAATATTAATAGGAAAATGCAGAACTGTTTGAAGATGGAAGACTTGATTGCAGGGAGAATAATTGAACTATTTTAATGGTCCAAGCTAGAAAGGATGATAATCTAAATGACGGCAGTGCAGTGGAAAAGAAGAGATGGGTATGGAAGCTAAAATTAACTGGGATTAGTGAATAAGAGAAGGGGAAGAATCAAAAGTTGGAAACACATATGCTGACTGGTTCTACTTCTCTTTTCTGGTCAATGATAACACTCTTTTCTCCTTTCCTGCCAATTGGGTTTATATTATAAGGTATAATATATTTACTTGTATATCAGGGGTGCCAAAAAATGTATACACATGACTTGTATTCATCTTTTGTTATCAGTATATATTATTACAATTTTAATGCAGTTTTTTGCTTTCTTAAAATGTGTATACACTTTTTGACCCTCTGTGTATAGTATATATGATACAGACTAATATGTCATTAGGTACTATATACCTAATATTATATACAGGTATATTAGTAGGTATAGATTTCCTATTTTATCTCCAGAATTTCTCTGTTACTTATATCCTGTTGTCAGTCTCTCTGACTGGAATGTCTCCTGTTCTCCATTTTCTCTCACCCATTCTATTTTTAAATGAACTACCCATACTTCAAGATTTAGCTCCCGTTATCCACTTGACACCATTCCTTAACCATTGCTTTATGGTGTTCTCTTTCCTTTTTCGTTCCCCCAGTATTTTTACCTATACTATAACAATTGTTTTTATTGTTTCATAATTGTTTGTGTTTCTTTCCTCTGCAAACTTCTTGAGAACAAAGGGTCACTCTTTTGGTATCTGTAGTGCCTCGCACAGTACCTGACATGGTAGCATTCGGAGTATTGGTTGAATTAATGATAACTACATATTACTACTACTCTAGAGACCACGCTAGAGATGTTTGTTAGCATATGGATAAATTGCTAATAATGCGTACGTCTGCCTGTCTCTAAGCTGGCATGCATTTCACTTTGAGTATTGTACTCATGCTTCCTGACCTAAAGTGCTGCTTTCATTTTTAGACTTCTACTTGGAGAATTTCATTTGTTTTCCATCTCAGGCACGTGCCGTGTTTATTCCTCCCCTGGGGTTTCGAGTTCTTCCTGAAAGTTCTACTTAAAGCTTACACTGCCCTGATGCATGTCGCTCTAATCCTTTGGACCCTAGCGGCACTAACGGCCATATATCACAGGTTATTGGCTATACCGCCTTGGGCGAATCAGTTCAGCTTCCTTAGCGCTGGTTTCTTCTGGAACATGGGAATAACTGTTCCTCACATGGTTGCTGTGCAGATTTGGTATGATGATAGTAGGAAATTTTCCCTAAATTTAGTCATTTAGTAACTACTTGTATAATTTTTCCAGTTTTATATATCATCTTTACATTCATTTAATTTTTTTTTGTTTTTTTTGTTTGTTTTTTCTCACCTTTATTCATTCATTCACTCACACCCACTCATTCATTCATTCCCTCTTTCCATTCAACATACATTTACTGGGCATTTACTACCAGAAATTTTTCTACAACCATGAAGGAGACAGACTGCCCTCTTGGGGTTTATGGTCTAAGGAAGGGAAAAAGATATTCAATCACTGCCAGAAGAAGTATACAATTACAATTGTGTTAGTGCTGCAAAGGAGAAGAGCAGAGGGGGAAGGTGGGTTGGGAAGTCAGGAAGGCCACACAAATCAGGTGCCAATTAAGTGGAACCCTGCAGGATGCCAAGGTCAGGCCAATGTGTGTTGTGTGTGGTGGTGCTAGAGGTGGAGGTAGGGATGGCGTGTGTGTGTGTGTGTGTGTGTGTGAGTGAAGGGTGTGTGTGTGTGGCGGGGGGACGGGGTGAG
>NW_017732074.1:773702-781304 GCF_001890085.2 Hipposideros armiger | reverse complement strand
ATATGTTTCTCCTTCTTTTCCATATGACTTATTTTGCTTAGCATGATACTCTCAAGATCCATCCATGTTGTTGCAAATGTCAGTATTTCATCCTTTTTTATGGCTGAGTAATATTCCATTGCATATATGTACCACATCTTCTTTATCCAGTCATTGATCAAAGGACACTTAGGTTGTTTCCGTGTCTTGGCTATTGTGAATAATGCTGCCATGGGCATAGGGGTATATATATTTTGACAGTTAAATGTTTTCAAATTTTTGGGGTAGATACGTAGAAGAAGGATTGCTGGGTTCTATGGTAGCTTTATTCTTAATTTTTTGAGGAACCTCCCTATTGTTTTCCATAGAGGCTGCACCATTTTACATTCCTACCCGTCAGTGTATGAGGGTTCCCTTTTCTCTACATCCTCTCCAGCACTTGTTATTTCTTGTTATTGATAGTAGCCATTTTAACAAATGTGAGGTGGTATCTCATGTCTTGAGGTTTGCACTGTAGAGGTCCTACTACCGTCCTTCGTTAAGTTTATTTCTAGGCATTTTGTCCTTATTGTAAAAGTTGTGAATGGGATTGTTTTTGTTTCTTTTTCTGATATTTCAGAAAGTGTGTAGGAACGCAACAGATTTTTGTACATTGATTTTGTAGCCTGCAGCCTGCTGTGTTTGTTTACTGTCTCTAACAGACTTTTGGTGGAGTTTTTAGGGTTTTCCATGTATAAAATCATGTCATCTGCAAAAAGTGACAGTTTTACTTCATTCCCAGTTTGGATGCCTTTTGTTTCTTTCTCTTGCCTGATTGTTCTGGCTAGGACTTCCAGTACTATATTGAATAACAAAGGTGAAAGTGAGCATCGTTGTCTTGTTTCTGATCTTTGAGGAAAAGCTTTCAGTTTTTCACTGTTGAGTATGATATTAGCTGAGGATTTGTCATATATGGCCTTTTTAATGTTGAGGTACTTTCCTTCTATATCCATATTATTGAGTGTTTTAATCACAAGTGAATATTGTATCTTGCCAAATCCTTTTTTGTATCTATGGTTGTGATCATACGATTTTTTATATTTTATTATGTTAATGTGGTGTATCACATTGACTGATTGGCGTATGTTGAACCAGCCTTGCAGTCCTGGAATGAACCCCACTTGATAGTGATATATTATGTTTTAATGTATTGTTGTATTTGATTTGCTAGTGTTTTTTTGGAGGATTTTTGCATCTATGTTCATAAAGATATTGGCCTGTAATTTTGTGTATGTGTGTTGTCCTGGCCTGGTTTTGGTATCAGGGTGTTGTTGGCCTCATAAAATGAGTTAGGAAGTATTCCCTCTTCAATTTTTTGAAAGAATTTAAGAAGGATCAGTATTAAATCTTTTTTGAATGTTTGGTAGAATTCACCAGTGAAGCCACCTGGCCCTGGACTTTTGCTTTTTGGGAGTATTTTTTATTGCTGTTTCAATTTTCTGACTGTTGATAGGTTTTCCAATTCTTCATGGGTAAGTCTAGGAAGGTTATATATTTCTAACAATTTGTCCACTTCTTCTAGGTTGTCGAATTTGGTGGCATATAGCCTTTCATAGTATTCATGTATAACCTTTGTATTTCTGTGGTGTTTGTTGTTAACTTCTCCTCTTTCATTTCTGATTTTATTAATATTTATTTGAGTCCTTTTCTTCCTTAGTGAATCTAGCCAGAGGTTTGCCAGTTTAATTTATCTTTTCAAAGAACCAACTCTTTGTTTCATTATTTCTGTTGTCTTCTTATTCTCTATTTTGTTTAAGTCTGCTCTAATTTTTATTATTTTCTTTCCTCCTATTGACTCTGGGCTTTGTTTTTCTTCTTTTTCTAGTTTTTTTACAGTGAAATGTTAGATTGAGATTTTCCTTGTTTCTTGAGATAGGCCTGTAATTATATAGACTTCTTAGTACTGCTTTTGATGCACTAAAAAATTTTGATAACATCGTATTGTCATTTTCATTTGACTTGACTCTTCTTTTATTTCAACTCTGACCCAATAGTTATTCAGTAGCATGTTGTTTAATCTCCACATATTTGTGGTTTTCCCAGATATCTTCTTGTTTACAGTTTCATACCATTATGGCTGGAAACTATGCCTGGTATGATTACAGTCTTCTTAAATGTATTGAAACTAGTTTTGTTCCCCAACACATGGTCTATCCTTGAGAAAAGTGTATATTCTGTCATTTTGGGATGTAAACCTCTATAAATATCAGTTATGTCCAGTTGGTCTAATGTGTCATTTAAAGCCAATATTTCCTTATCGACTTACTGTTTGGTTGATCTATCCATTGCTGTCAATGGTGTATATAGCTCCCCTACTATAATTGTATTTTTGTCAGTCACTTTTTTTAGGTCTGTTAGTATTTGCTTTATACCCAGGTTGGTACATAGGTATTGAAAAGTGTTATGTCTCTGGATGGATTTTCTCCTTTATTATTATGAAATGCCTCATGTTACCTTTTTTATCTTGAAATCTATTTTGTCTGATAAAAGCATGACTACACCTGCTTTTCTTTGGATCTTGCGGTATCATCTCCCACCTCTTCATTTTGAATCTGTGTTTGTCTTTGCAGCTGAGATGGGTCTCCTAAAGGCAACATATAGTTGCGTCTTGTTTTTTAATTCATCCTGCTACTCTGTGCCTTTTGATTGGTGAGTTCACTTTGTTTACATTTAGGGTGATTATTGATATATGAGAACTTACTACAACCATTTCATCTTTTGTTTTCTGGTTGTTCTGTAGTTTCATTGTTTCTTTTCCCTTGTGTTTCTGTGTGCTATTTTAGTTTGGTGGTGTTCAATGATTTTTTTTTTCTCCGTTTACTCTTTTGTTATGTTACATGTCTCAGGTATAGAATTTTGTTTTGTGGTTACCATTAGGTTTATGCAAATAAAACTTTCATACGTACAGTAGTTCTTTTTCTTCTGATTGCATCTTATCTCCATTCACCTATGCAAGTTCAGTCCTTTACCCCCTTCTGTTTTATTTTTGTTGTTACAAATTATCCGCATTTATGCTGTGCATTCAGTTTCCAAATTGCAGAAGCTTTAGCAGCTAAGAAATGTAAAGCATTTCTTTAAATACTTTTACACCCTTTAACCTTTATGTTAAGATTAAATGTTTAATACCATATTCTGAAAAAGAGTTGCAATTTTCTGTTGCTGACAGTCACTTTACTCAGTTTTGTGTCTTTTTCTTAATAGTTACTATTTAATGAGTGTCTGCCATCTGTATTCCATGCAGTAATTTTCTGTGGTGTAGTTTTGTTCCTGTTGCATACATAGTAAATTAAGGCTAAGAAATATTAAACCATTTTCCCAGAGTTACATGAATAGTGTATGGTAGAGCTACGATGTCACCGGAGCTTTATCTGCTTCCAGATCCTGTGTTCTCTTTTCACTATGCCTTGTGTGTTTGCTCCAGGACAGCTGCAGAGCTATCACAGTGGCCCTCTCTTCGCTATTTTCACTCATCATCACCATCATTGCTCTTCTTCCAGTCTTGCACAACTCAGTAAATGGCATCTTTGTTCATCTAATTGCTCTGGAAAAAACTTTGACTCCTTCCTTTCTCTCCCACCCCATATTCAGTCCATCAGCATGCTAATCCTCCCTTTGAAACATACCCAGCATCTGACCACCGCCAGTACTTCTGACTCGATCCAAATTGCCATTATGTTTTCTTGAACCATAGCAAAAGCCTTCTGTTTCCTACTTCCTCATTTGCCTCCTGCAATCTACTCTCCAGACAACAGCTAGAGTGATCATGTTAAACCCAAACCTCTCAGTGGCTTCCTAGCTCACTCAAAGTAAAATCAAAAGCTTTTACTATGTCCTACCCAGGCACCACGTGATCTATGCCCTCTCCCGCACCACACACATCCATCTCCTATCCCATATCCTGTCACTTTTACCCCACTATTCTATCTGGTAACTTGGCCTCCTTGCTGTTCATTGAACATGCCAACACGTGCCTGCTTCAGGGTCTTTGCATGGGTCTCTCTGCCTAGAATGTTCGTTCTGCAGATATATGTTTGGCTAAAGGGCTCACTTCAAGTTTCTAGTCAAATGTCACATTATCTGAGAGACTTTTTTAGACTCAATATCTAAACTAACACAGAAACCATCCCCCCTCCGATCCTCTCTATTCCCTTACTCTGGTTTTTTTGTTTGTTTTATAACGCTTATCACTCAAGACATACAGTACATTGTTTGCTTGTTTATTGTTTGTCTCTTCCCCACAAACATAAGCTCTCTGATGACAGGGATTTTGTTGCTGCGTTTCTAGTAATTAGAATAGTATTTTACATGTAGGTGCTCAAAAATATTTATTGAATAAATGAATGAAAAAAAACTACAGATTTTAGAGTAACATGGACATCACTTTTGCAGACTAACTCATGAGCTGTCTTTCTGGAAGATGTCATCACCTTCTCAATTTTTACCAACTTCACTACAGTCATTATCATACCTTGTAAGATTTCTGCAGTAGACTCCTAATTGGTTCTGTTTCTACTCTTACTCCCTCCACAGTCCATTCTCCAGCCAACAGCCTGCACCTTTTAAAAAGATAACCAGACCTATCATGCTGTTTAAAACTTCCCATTGTTTCACATCGTATAATATTTTTTTAAGAATTTCTTATATTGGGGAATCGGGGAAGGGGAACAGACAAATTGCTGTCATTTTTGTTCTTCAGTCTAGTTGTGGAAGACATCGCTTCACTGGCCCATGTTGGTATTGTGATCATTACGCTCTTCCTGGGTGAGGCAGTTGCTCGCTGGCCATTGGACGGCCGCTCACGGTAGCTTACGGCAGCCCACTGCAGCTCCACTGCAGCCTACGCCATCACCAGTGACTCACGGCAGCCCAGCTCCAGGTCGAGCTGTTGTTCACCATCTTAGTTGTAGAGGGCGCAGCATCACTGTCTGCATTGGGATCCGAACTGGGGCCCTGCTGCTCAGAGCTGGCGTCTCAAGCCAACTCTTAACCAATGTGCCACTTGGCCAGCCCTCATTTTTAAAGTAAAACTTACACTTTTTACCATGGTCTGCAACACTATAACATGTATCTATTATCTAATTTGCTGACCTGTGTTTTAAACCACTTTTTTACTCACCGTGCTTTAGCCACATTAATGTTTCCCAAACATACCAAGCTTATTCCCATCTTAAGGCCTTTGCACAACTACTCTGCCCCGATCAGTCTTTTTTAAGATCCTGACGTCTGCCTCCTTTACATACAGGTCTCATCTTAAAGATTATTTCCTCAGAAAGGCCTTCACTGTATACTCAATCCAAAATAGCCTCTTCATTCACTCTTCTTGATTTTGGCTTATAATAAATGTTATAAAAGAAAATAATTGTGGTTATTAATTTTCTTTAATTAATTATCTCACCAAATCTGCATGAGAAAAGGAAATTTGTGGCTCATTTACTGCCCTATCCCTAGCTCCTAGCAATGCCTGGCACTTATCAGTTACTCAGATATTTCAGTGAATGGATGGTTGAATGAATGAATGAAGCTTTATGATAGTCATCTGGGGCACTTCATAAAACTGCAGAATGTGAGGTTCCTCCCATGACATTGAGTCATTAGGGTTAGTTACGTGACCCAGGAATTTGTAGTTTAAGAAATATTCCAGCTGATTCTTTTGACTCGGCAAATTTGGAAAATACTGGTTTAATGGAAATATTGCTGAGTGAATGAATGAGTAAATGGGAATGATGATTCAGGGAGTTATTTTAACCTTGGTGTTGGGTTGTCGGAAAAGTCATGATGCATTTTTGCAATGAAAAACAAAAAATACGTCATGACTTTTCCGACAACCCAATATATTAATATGAATTAGTTGAACATTTCTCAAAGTGTATACCATAGAACACTAGTTACACAAGGTGTTTGATAAAAAACAAGTTATCTCTTCTGATATATTTAGAAATGCCAAATATTCTTTTGTAGATTTGCTAAGCAAACAGCATATTGAAGGATCTGAAAAATTGTATTGTACATTGTAGAAAACTACTTGACTGTTAAATAGATTTGCCACAATTGCTTACCATCCCTGCCCCAAACCACTTCTCACCAAGTCCCTATTATACTACAGAATGTGCACTGAGTGGTAGCCCTGCACATGAAGTCCAGTCCTTGGTCCAGTGCTGTTACCGCAGCTTATTCTCTCCATGGTTAGCTGTCTACGCAGATCCCAGACAGGGGCACATAGTGTGAACTATAAATCCCAGCAGAAATTATTTTTTGGGGGCAGAAGTAGACTCTAAATGTCTTTTTTAAATTTTATGCTTATTAAATTAAAAATTCAAAGATCTTTCAACTCTCCTTTATGGGGTGAGACTGGAAACATAAAGAACTAATGATTTAATAACTTTTTGTATGTATTGCTTTACAGTCCCATCTTACTGCTTAATTTTACTTTCCATAAAATTACCTGATGATTTTCAACCATTTATTTAAATCCAGTTAATCACATGTAAATTTTTCCAGGTCTATCTAATTTCTTTGCAGTGAGTTCAAAATCTATGTGAAGAGAATAGGCTTTTCAGGTTTTACCTTATTTCAACTTGTTTTCCCTCTCAGGTTTACCACTAAATGAGGACCTACCCATACAGAGAGGCAGAATCTAATAAATGTGAATGTTAGAGTAATTGTCTTTGCTTTCATCTTTAATCATCTTTGCCAAATCTGAGTCAAATGGTTTCTTATGATGATGATGCGTCTTTGTGGGTTTTTTTTAATTCAGAGTCCAGAAAATTAGAAATGTGTTAAGACTGGTGATTTCAGGTGTTTGGTATCCTGAAATAGTTTTTGTAGTACATCTAGGTAATCTAGACAGTAGCATAATAAGCTAATTGTCCTGAGGTATATGCATGTGATCATACTTACTTCTTTTTCTAAACAATTAGAGAAGAGTTTTCACTCTTTGTTGTGTTACTTAATGAAATACTCAGTCTTATCTTTCATGAAGACAAATCTTCTACACGGAGTTTTAGATGCAAGATACAGGCTTAGCTTTATTTGCTTCAAATTCACTACTAACAATGGTAGATGAAGTGATTATCAAAGAAAATTTAGAAAAAGACTATTACTATGGACAAACTAGGGAAAAATAATAAAGCTGTTTAGAAAAACTGTTCAGAGAGGCAGTTTTGCAAGTGAGTACCACCCATAATCATTTTGCTCTCTGTGTATTTTCCAAGGCACATGGCAAGAAACTGAATAAAATCTCCATTCTTTACCATTTACACAGGATAAATTAAATATACTGAGCAAGTACCTATGTGTAAAACTATATCATTAATGTTAACAAGGAAATATTTTCAGTTCAATTTTATGATTGCATTTACCTGTTGTGAAAAGGTATATGTTTCTATTTTTTATGTGCATTACCATTTTGACTGGTAGAGTATCACAGGCTTTTGAATATAGCCTGGTTATATTATGACCTAGGAGTAGCTTTATTTATTATGACCACCGAAGAGTAAAAGTGATTACATTATTGGCAAATTGTTCCTATTACAGGAATTAATTTGGTTAAAATAAATGTCATTTTGCGTAATATTTAGGGAAAAC
>NW_017732074.1:742230-773080 GCF_001890085.2 Hipposideros armiger | reverse complement strand
AAGCTAATAAATGAAAGAATAATAATAGAATCAGAATTTCATTTTGTAACCCCTCATAAATCTATGGATCTAGGCATTAATCATCAATATAGTTGCTAGTATCTCATCAAGAAAGCCAACCAGATGACATGTACTTCCTGAGAGAAGATCAAAATACCACTATGAAGGCGTTTTCCTCCCTCACCCACCTAAAAATACTGAATATGGTTAAGCCTCTAGACCCAACTACCAATTTGTAGGAAGTAACAACAACAAAAAGTTAAACAACATCACATGGATGCCATCATCAAAATTCAGACCATCAGAAACTACTGAACAAATAACATAGTTTCTTCAAATAAATTGTAAAGAAAACGAGAGAGCTAAAGCTTAAGAGATGCAGCAACCAGTCATAATGTGTGGCTCTTAATTGGCTACTGATTGAAATAAACTCTAAAATAAAAAACATAATTTATAACATTCAAGACAACCTTTCCTTTTCACATAGTCAAACCCAGACCTATGTCAAGGAAATTTAAGTACATTTACTTCTCTCATGCTGAGCTCAGACCAACAGAAGGCCATTTAACAAGACCAGGAAGCTAAAGAAGAATTTGAGACTTACTGTAGGCACACACCGCCGTGTAAGTGGTAATTGACAAAAGCAACATTATAGAAGCAATAGCACCACAACTATAACGTTTTTATAAAAAGCAAGACATTTGGTAACCATTTTTTTGTTTACAAAAAAATGTGTACCATAAAAAAATAGAAACCTGAAATCTTCAGTAGGACCAATGGCACTCCTGTTGGTTTTCATTTGAATTGTATAACGAAACACCAGTGAGTTGCACAGTAATAGCATTATTTGGATAATAACATGAGAAAAAAGGAAACATAATAGTAACCTGATGGGCTGTTCAATTCAGAGCATTACTGAGGCCAGTCTCAGTAGGTATCCTCCAAAGGAATCTTGGTACTCTGAAACAGCCCTAGCATATGGATTCAGTTCTTAGTTCCTGCAGAGTAAGATTATTGGTTATTCAGAAACTCTAGAACTCCCATTCCATTTGGGGTTTCCTGGGGTCACAGTAGTGACTCAGACTTCTGAAGGCTGTACACACTATACAGCATGATTCCCCACCAAGATATTCAGACTGAGAATTGATCGATGCCTTCAGTATAACCATTCCTGAATTTATGCCTGATTGATCCATGCCTTTCAATTAACCACTCCTAATGAGAGCTTTTTCCCTTGCCTGATTGACCAGGAGCTCTATGGGACCCTCCCGTTCCACACCACTGCAAGTAGACCTTGGGTAGGACAACCTTGGAGGCATCGTTGGTCTTATAAATGTAGACAAAGTCTCCAAGGACATTCTTCCATCTCTAAAAAATGAAGCAAGCAAGCAAATGGGAGTTGGATGAGAAATAGCCAGGACCAGAATTCTGAAAGTTAAGGTGGTTGCACTTGAAACTTGAGACTAATTGGCCCCAAACAGATATGTCAGGACTGCAGCACTGGGAGCCAGAGCTGCTGGGAGGTAGCATGGGCCAGCAGGCAGCAGGATGGGGCCGGAATGTTCTGAAGCCAGATTTTTATAGCAACAGTATTGTAAGGCTGTTGAACTGCCTGCAGGGAAGTAGTATGCTGAAGCTGGGACTCCTACTCCTGTAATTCCAAGAGGGATGAAGTGGTCCAGAGTCTGGGATATAAAACTATTAAATTTCAAATTAATTAAGGGTGCAGTTAGGAAAGATGAGCATACTACTCAAGAATGAAAGACTGTGTAGAGAGAAGGAAAACAAATGGAACTTCTAAAAGAGAAAGACATAATTGTTGATATAAAAAAAATGAAGAAATTAAACAGATTAGAAACAGGTGAAGAGTGTTTGTGACCAAAAAGGAAACTATACTTAGACATATCTTAATGAAAGCTGCACCTAAGAAAAGATGTTGAAAGCAGTCAGAAAAAAGACAGATGAGGAAAGGAACAACGGAATCACAAAAGTATTCTCCACAGCAACAAAACAGATAACAAATAATGTTTTCAAGTGTTTGCAAAATTTTTATTGGGTTGTCAGAAAAGTCATGACACATTTTTGCAACGAAAAACATAGAAAAAATACGACTTTTCCAACAACCTAATATCCTAGAATTATGCTTATCAGGACACTCAGGAATAAGGACAAAATACAGACAATTGTAGGTAAAGAAAAGCTGAGGACATTTTTCACCACAAGATTTGCTCTAAACTAGTGGTTTTCAACTAGGGACAATTTTGCCCCCTAGGGGATATTTAGACAATTTTTATTGTCGCTATTGGAGATGCTACTGGCACCAGGTGAATAGAGACAAGGGATGCCCTTAAACATCCTACAATGCACTGGACAGTTTTCCCACAATAAATAATTATTAGATCTGAAATTTCATAGTGCTGAGTTTGAGAAACCCTCCTCAAAGGAATTCTAAAGAATGTACCTCAAGTAAAAAGAAAATGATCCCAGAAAACTAGTACTCTGAAGTGCAACAAACTATTGAACAAATGAAAGGGTAAACATGGCCTTTGACCCAAGTCAATGTTGTATCTTTGGTATAACTTCAGGTGTCATATTTGTTGAGTAAAAAAAAAAATATTGACTACTGGAAATATTAGACAATAATATTATGTAAGTCCCCAGGAGAGACATGGAACTGAAGTGTTTGAAAGTCTTTGTATTGTTTGGGAGGATGACAAGCTATTGTTTAACTCAATAGTTTTTTTTAAGTAAAATATGTGGTAAAATTTCAAGGATAATTGCTAAAAGAATAGAAATAGAGTGGAAACTCCAAAAGAGTTAGAGAAAAAATGGATTAAGGGGGAAAAAACAACCTAAAAAAGCCCAGAGAGAAAAAATGAGAATGAATCAGAGAAAGGACAAAGAAATAAAAAGAAGGTAGAATCTAGTCCAAATATATCAATCGCTAAGGTTGATGGACTAAACTTTACAATTAAAAAGACAGATTGTCAGATTTTTTCAAAACCTGTTTACAAGAGATCTACCTAAAACAAAAGGACATTTAACCAAAAGACAGCTGGTATAGTTTCCTTCTGTTGTCTTGGGATTTATTCTGCTGTCTTTGTACAGTAGCTTCCTAAAATAGGTATGTAGCTCATACAATTTTTATTTTTACTATTCTAATATAAAAGTTTAAGGCAATAACTTTTCTTTGAAGTGCTACTTTTGCTGGCTCCTACAAGTTTCAATAGGTGGTGTTTTCATTGTCATTCAGATTTTTAAGTATTTTAATCTTTGATCCTTGAGTTTAGCAGTGTTGTTTTTTTTTCTAAATTTGCAAGGGTTTTAAAATTTATCTTTTTATAATTAAATTCTTACTTGTTTTTATAGATCAAATTCATGGACCTCTGAAATTTGTTCAGTCTTTTAAGATCTACATAACTTTTTATAAATTTTCCTTGTATGTTTCCATGGATGCAGAACATTATGTCCATTAGGTGAAGGTTATTCGGTGCATTATTCAAATCTTTTAACCCTTGCTTATTTTGTCTGCTTTATCTATCAACTATTGAGAGAAATATGTTAAAAATCTCCATGTGTGATAGTAAATTTAACAGTTTCTCACTANAGGAGATTTGACTTTGAGTGGTGAACACACAATGCAGTATACAGATGATCTAGAATTGTACACTTGAAACCTATATAATTTTATTAATCAATGTCACCCCCAATATAATAAAATTTTTTAAAAGTAGGTATTATCAATCATTTTATTTTTACCTAATTGGTGAAAAATGTCATATTTAGTTTGTACTTTATTTATAAGTGAGGTGAAGTACTTTTAAATATATTAACAGTCATTGTGAGTGTGTATCTTCTGATTTGAGTCTTATTTTGATTTGTACATTGCCGAACTTTTAGCTATTTGAATATGTGCAAAGCGTCTGTGGAAAAATATAAGCTATCAAAAAATCTGAAGTAGGCAAAGTACTTGACTTGTTTGCTTTTATTAAAGGTTCAGAGCACTAATTAAAGAAACTAGGATACTCCTTTTCTGCTCTTTCAAGGTTAAGGACATAAGTTTCTGGTCTTCTCATTCCTTTGAGGGAGTTTACATCCTGGAACAGTATGTAACATCTGAAGTATTAAGTAAATATTTGTTAAGAAAATGGTTTGACATAAGCATATAACTAGAAATCTGATCACCAGGGTTCTAGCCTCATGGTATTGGGCTGTCACTATCCTCTGTTTTATATTTTTATATTGGATAGTTTATTTAAACTGTTTAAAATTAGTCTTCTGAATATAAAAATTTCATATATGGCTCAGGAATGGTTAAAATTTCATGAGAAGATTTTGCCATACCATGCAAAAGTATATTTTCCCCTAAACTATTAGGTTGTTTGTGTCTCTGCTACATGCCTGACAGGTAGAGAAACTTCAGAGGAGTTCATCTGACCAGGAACATGTGTGTAATGGAGGCAGGGAAGGACTTAGCTAATGAAACATACAGTTGGGGAGGTGGTACTGTTCCAGTGTTACTAAGCTGCATTTTGTTTCCAATTAAGCACTTGTAGGAAAAGATAGCAGATGAATTGTAGGCAAAAAGATATCATATGTAATTACAAAGGAAAGGTTCTCTTAGTCAGTATTAGCCAAAAATCCTAATAGTATTTGCAAAAAAACTACTCCAGATATTAATTTCATTTAGCCACCTACAGTTGCATTCAATTTTAAACAAACCTGGGAATTTATCCAGAGTCTTCTGGCCAGATCCTCAGGTAAGTTCATCTGCTATTCTGGTTTCTCTCTCTTAGGTTCATTGGGTCAGATTATACTCTTTTTTTTCTCTCATGCTCTAATAACGACCATCTTCTGTCTCCCATCTTAAGTATCTTTGTTTTAACTACAACCTTAAAATCCTTAAAAAGACTGATTTATTTTTTTAAAGTTTGCAAACGAGTTAAAGATGATCTTTTGTTTTATTTTCTAATTATAGTTCCTCAGAAAAGGCATTGATAGCTTGAATTAAAATCTCATCAGCTGTCTGATAAAAAAATATTCATGTAGGATAATTTGGCTTAGTAGGTTAAAAACTGGTTCAGTTGCCTTGCCTGCTGCATGGAATTTATAATAGCATTTTACAAACCTTCTAAATGTTTTTCTTGTCAAAAGGGTACAGCTATTTTAATGTACCTATTGTTCCAACTGACTCATCAGATCTCTTGCAAAACTCAGGGTCGGGCTGAGGAAATGTATGAGAGGATGAAACTGCTATTGTGATAAAGAATCTAGCTGTACGCTTATGATTTATTATCTCTCCTCTCTCTCTCTCTCTTTCTCTCTCTCTGTCTCTTTCTCTCTGTATGTGTGTATGCATAATTTTCAGTTTAAAAATTTTTAGAAAGCAACCAAGGAAATTAGCAGTGGGCCTTGTCATTTTAACAAGTTTTACCAAACATTGAAGGAAAAATAATTTCAGTCTTCTACAATTTCTCTCAAGGAATAGAAAAACAAGTAAACACTCCCCAAGTCAGTTGGAGGCTTGCATAACCTTGATACCAAAACTTAACAATGACAATGAGTAAAGTATAGGCTAGTTTTACTTATGAACACAGATACAAATATCCTGAACAAAATATTTGCGATCTGAATCAAGCAATATATTTAAAAAATTGCCTCTGTAACCAAGTTGGGTGTCTGCTAGAAAGACATGGTTGATTTACTATTAAAAAACAATTTATGTAATTCAGTATAATAACTGATTAAAGGAGGAACATATGCAATCATCTTAATAGATGTAGAAAAAGCATTTGATTTGAAGCATATCCAATATTTAAGTTCATGAGTTCATAATGATACAAAAACTGGTCACCTGTGAAATATTTTTTTTTAATTTTTTTTTTATTGGGGAATTGGGGGGATGGGAACAGCGCTGGGGAATTGGGGGAAGGGGAACAGACAAGTTGCTGTCGAGGACGTTGCTTCACTGGCCCAAGTTGGCACCATCATTGCGCTCTTCCCGGGTGAGGCAGATCAGTCGCCNGCTGTTGTTCACCATCTTAGCTGTAGAGGGCAGTGCCACTGGCCCGTGTGGGATCCGAACCAGGGTCCTGCTGCTCCGAGCTCCTGCTCCCAAGCCAACTCCTAACCAACAAGCCACTTGGCCAGCCCCTAATTTACTTTTTATTGTAGTAAAATATATATAACACAAGATCTATCTATCCTTTTTAACCATTTTTAAAAGCAATGGTATTAATTACATTCACAATGTTGTGCAATCATTACCACTATCTATTTCCAAAATTTCTCATCACCCCAAACAGAAATTCTGTACTCATTAAAAAATAACATCCTATTTTCAACTCCCCTACCCAGCCCCTGATAACTTCTAATCTACTTTCTGTCTCTATAAATTTGCCTTTTCCAGATATTTCATATAAATAGAATCATAAAATATTTGTTCTGTATCCAGCTTATTTCATTTAGCTTAATATTTTCAAGTTTCATCCATGTTGTAGCATTTATCAGAACTTCATTCCTTTTTTATGACTGAAAATAACCCCTTGTAAGTGTATACCATGTTTTGTTTTATCTGTTCATCTTTTGAAGGACACTTGGATTGTTTCCACATTTTGGCTATTGTGAATAATGCTGCTATAAACATTGTCATACAAGTATCTGTTTTGGTCCCTGTTTTCATTTCTTTTGGATATATACCCAGGAGTGGAATTGCTGGGCTGCGTGGTAATTTTATTGTTTAACTTTTCAGGGAAGGAATATGATTATTTTTTATAATAGTTCATTATATTTTTATTATCCTTTCATTAATGTTTCCTGAGCACTACAAAAAAATTTTTTTTGCTTATTTCCTTAGTTGACTTTTGTTGCTGATTTTTAAGAAATTATTTGCTTTGGTCATTCATTTTTTTCTTTTCTTTTCAATTGTTTGTTTTTCAGACCCGAGTCAGAACTCCATCACAGGGGAACACAGCCAGCTGTTAGGTATAGTATTATTGTGGGGATTGACTCTCTAAAGTTCCCCACTTATACCAGCAGACAGTACTCCTTCTCTAATTCTATTTTCTATCTCCTCCTCTTCTACTTTTCACTCAACTTTTTTTGCTGCTGGTTCTATTCTCAACTTGGTAAGTTTTAGAAAACTACTTCTGCAATTGATTGCTAAGACTCAATTTAGTTACATTAAAAATAATTTTAATATGAGTACCAAATCATCATGTTGTACATTTGAAACTAATAATGTTGTTTGTCAGTTATACCTCAAAAAAGAAAAAAAGTAATTTTACATGGTTTGTGGTTTTCAAAAAAATCGTAAGGCTTAGAGCTTTTTTACATAATTTTGAAAAGAAGACATAATACTCTATAATACCTTGGGCTTTGCAGCTACTTTTCCTTTTCTATTATTTTTCTTGGTCTTATACTCACTTTCATTTTAATTACAGAAAGTACTTTATAAATAATAAGGCCTTAAGTGAACCATAGAAATTAATATTCCGATTCTTATCTGTGAAATAAGTTATGGAAATGAATTGATTTTCTTTAGGCGTCACTTATTTAAACTGCAGTAAGCTTGTAATTTGGCAAGAATTTCATGAAATCTCAGAACTGATAAATTTTGAAATATAAAAATAAAAGATACTTAGGTGAGGAATTCAGATAATAAAAAAGTATATACTATAAAGAAAGTAAAAGCCCTCCAGAGCATCTTCTCCCCACCACCTCACCTCTACTCCCCTGAGGTACTATTGACCCTTTCTTGGGAATTCTTCTAGAAATTTTTAATTATACATTTTCATATTACATATGACTTTTTTTCCCCCTTTTTCTGTCCATTGAAATATATTATACAACTGTTCTGTGACTTCCTTTATTATACTTAACACTATCTTGGACATCTTATATCAGCACATAAAGATCTTCCTGATTTCTTTGTGGTAGAGTAGTAATCCGTTGTATTCCTATACTACAATTTTACTCAGCCACTTCCCTATTCACGGGCATTTAAGTTATTTATAGGTGTTTTACTGTTATAAATTATGTTGCAGTGAACATCTTGTACATCCATCCTCGCATTCTCATTGCCAGTATATTGGTAGAATAAATTCCTAACTGTAAAATTTCTTGCTCAAAGGATATGTCCATTTTCAAAAAGATACATAAATTTAAATTCCTACCAATAAGGAGTATGGAGGCATACTCAGCTCCCTGTCACAAAAGTAGGTATTATCCAAATGGGAAGGAAGAAGTCAAATTGTCACTTTTTGCAGATGACATTATTCTTTATTTAGAAAACCCCAAAGACTCCACCAAAAAACTATTAGAAACAATAAACAAATACAGTAAAGTTGCAGGATACAAAATCAATGTACAAAAATCCATAGCATTCCTATATATAGTAATACTAACAATGAAATTTCAGAAAAAGAAATAAAAGAACAATTTCTTTTCCAATTGCAACAAAAAGAATAAACTACCTGGGAATAAATTTAACAAAGGAAGTAAAGGGCCTATACAGTGAAAACCACACGACATTATTTAAAAAATTGAAGAAGACACAAAGAAATGGAAAGATATTCCATTTTCATGGACTGGAAGAATCAGCATAGTTGAAATGGCCATATTACAGATTAAATGCAGTCCCCATCAAAATCCCAATGGCATTTTTAAAAGAAATAGAACAAAAAAATCATCAGATTTGTATAGAAGCAGAAAAGACCCTGAATAGCCAAAGCAATCTTGAGAAAAAAAGAACAAAGCTGGAAGGAAGTATCATGCTCCCTGAATTTAAGTTACTCGTATGCTACAAAGCAACAATAATCAAAACAGTCTAGTATTGGTAGAAAAACAGACACACACACCAATGGAACAGAATTGAGAGCCCAGAAAAAAACCCATATGTGAATGGGTGAATAATTTTCAAATAAGGAGCCCAAAACATATAATGGAGAAAAGAAATCCTCCACAATAAATAGTGCTGGGAAAATTGGAAAGCCACATGTAAAACTAGACTATTTGTCACCATACACCAAAATTAATTCAAAATGGATCAAAGTCCTAAATATAATACCTGAAACAATAAAATGTATAGAAGGAAACATAGGTACTAAACTTATGGACCTTGGATTTAGAAATGGTTTTATAAACTTGACTTCAAAGGCAAGGGAAATAAAAGCAAAAATAAATGAATGGGACTGTATCAAACTATAAAGCTTCTTAACAGCAAAAGAAACCATCAACAAAACAAACAGGCAACCGACCCAATGGGAGAAGATATTTGCAAACAATACCTACAATAAGGGGCTAATTTCCAAAATATATAAAGCATCCATAAAACTCAACACCAGAAAACAAACAGTCCAGTTAAAAATTGTGCAGAGGACCTGAACAGACACTTCTCCAAAGAAGATAAACAAATGGCCAACAGATACATAAAAAGATGCTCAACTTCACTAGCTATCAGGGAAATGCAAATCAAAACCACAGTGAGATCACCTCACACCTGTTAGAATGGCTATTATCAACCATACAAATAATAACAAGTGTTGGAGAGGCTGTGGAGAAAAGGAACCCTCATACAGTGCCGGTGGGAATGCAAATTGGTGTAGCCACAATGGAAATCAGTATGGAGGTTCCTCAAAAAAATAGAGAATAGAATTACCATGTGATCCAGCAATCCCTCTTCTGGATATATCTACCTGAAATTTAAAAAAAACATTTATTCATAAAGCTATACGTACCTCTATGTTCATTGCAGTATTATTCACAGTGGTCAAGAAATGGAAACAAAGTGTCCTTCCATAGGTAATTGGATAAAGAAGATGTACTTATACACAATGGAATATTACTCAGCCATAAGAAAAGATGAAATACTGCCATTTGCGATAACATGGATGGATCTTGAGATGATCATGCTAAGTGAAATAAGTCAGAAAAGGACAAGAACCATATGACTTCTCTCATATTTGGGATATACAGCAGAAAGCAACAAATGAACNGGGGGTTAATATCCATCTTATCAAATAAGTAAAGATTGCTCCCCATCCCTTTAATTATATTAAATGAAAAACAAAAGTTTAAGTTGAACTTGTTGTGAACTACACAAAAGACTTATTTGTACTCATCTCAAAATAGGGTGTTCAAAGGATGAATCCTGGCTGGACTTAAGAAGGTGTATATGTCATTTATGCCCAGCTCAGAAGGCAAGGAAGTATACAGAAGGACCTGGTTCTTTTTAAGAAAAAAAGTCATTTATATTCCCACCTCTATAATCACACCTACTCTGCCTGAGTAATCTGAGATGCTTTTCCATTTTTATTCATAGCTACATTCCCTGACAATTCCAGATAACTTGTTTTAGGCTACTGTACTTTGTTTTAGAACAAGAAAGTTAGAATTACAGAGCACTGAGAAGCATGAACATAGGTTCTGAAGACATCAAGACTATATCTCTAACCTTTCTCTTTTGCAGTAATGTGGTGTGTCTTTGCCACTTATTAACCCGAGTATTTGTCTTCTCAGCTATAAATATTAAGATCCAACACTTTCAACTTTGTTCTGTCCTAGCTGACCTGAGCAACAAAGGCATTCCCATTCATGACAGACAGTAGCTGGGAATCAAAGTCTTGCGAAGGGGTATCGGTATGGTTTTAGGGAGAAAAATAGAAAATGCCAATAACCCTTCTCCAGCTTTTCTTTTAGAATCACTAGAGTAGATCTAGATGATGACCAAAGTTCTTCTGGCTCTAAAATTCTGTTTCTTTATCTACTCTTCCTTCTATACTATTATACACCTGCTTCTCTTTAATGATGGGGCCCGAATTTCCCTCTTCCCCAAGGCAGATGGTATGGGGAGACAGGGAGAGGGAGAACATCTATTATCTTCACTTACTGCGCAACTATTATTCCTACTTCGTGTGCAAGAACAACTCATATTCTTTTTTTTTTTAATCTTTATTTTTTTATTGAGGTATGATTGACATACAAACATAGTTTCAGGTGTACAAAATAATGATTTGGTATTTATATATATGCTATAAAATGATCACTGCAGTAAGTCCAGTTAACATCTATCACCATACATAGTTACAGAATTTCTTTTTCTCATGATGAGATAAATCCCATTTTATCATTGGTGTTTGATCCTTTAAGTGTATTTTTGAATTTTGTTGCTGATGTTTTGTTGAGGATTATTGCATCTATATTCATCACGGATATTAGCCTGCGGTTTTCTTTTCTTGTGGTGTCCTTGTCTGATATCAGGGGAATGCTGGCCTTGTAAAATGAATTTGGAAGTATTCCCTCCACTTCTGTTTTTTGGAAGAGTTTGAGAAGTACTGGTGTTGATTTTCTTTGAATGTTGAGTAAAATTCACTTGTGAACTGTATTATTGATTTGGATAGGAAATAAGACGAGTTTAAATTAAAACTGGGAATTCACTTGCTGGTATGTTGGGGAAAATATGTTAGAATAGAAAATGTGGAATTTCTCTTTTTC
Source organism: Hipposideros armiger (assembly GCF_001890085.2). Lineage (NCBI taxonomy): Eukaryota > Metazoa > Chordata > Mammalia > Chiroptera > Hipposideridae > Hipposideros > Hipposideros armiger. The sequence goes on along the minus strand of NW_017732074.1, from coordinate 761,587 downwards.
AAAAACAAATTAAGAATGAAAATCTAAAAATATATCTTAAAATGCACACATAGTATTTAACACTTATTGGTCAGAATCAGGTTTCTACTTTATTTCCTCTGTGATTAGAGTATGTAGAGTATAGTACATACTCTAGTATGTGCTGTACATCAGAAACCAGAATTTGTTTGTTGTTCTCATTGGTTCTTTGTTTCTGTGATGCTTCAAGTGTTAGATTTAATTAAATAAGCATTTATATTAACACCATAGAAAACAGTATTTGAATTTTCTCTAAAATACGAATTCTTAATCTTTTTTGTATGTTGGACCCCTTTGGCAGTCTGAAGCCTACAAATTCCTTTTTGGAATGCTTTTATATGCTACAATAATACATATAAATACATATATATGATTAAAAACCCTATTACACTAAAGTACAGTTACCAAAATATTAAACTTGTGATATAATAATATAAGTGCTTCTTTATCAATGTGTTGAATAAGACCTAGCAACCATCTTAATAATTACCATAATTTCAAAGTAGTATTGAATTTAAAAGATATTGAGATATATGTAGCAACTACAATGTGATATGAACATGTCTGATATTTATTTTTGACAAAATCACAGGTACTTGTATGTAGTTTGTTGCCTATATTATATTTAGAGAAAATACTGAACTTCAATTAGAGGTTATTAGAAATAAAGATATAACTTCTTTTCCCATTGTTCACAGACCCCACCCACCCCTGGTCTAAAATTTTCCCCCAGACACATTCCAGGAAGCCAGATCTAATCCCCTGTATCTCAAGAGACTTAATTTTTGAGGAAAGTGGAGCTGAATCTTTTCCTTATTTAGCCCTTAATGCTTTTAATCCTTTAAAATAAGCAAATGGTTGGTTGTGAAATGCTGATTGTCAGTATGTCTTGCATTAGGAACTTGGCTTATGGCCACTAATTTTATAATAGATTACTGAAGAAATAGATATTTATAAAATCCATTTTTGTCATTTTATCTTAAAGTCAAATCAGAACATATGTGCTAATAGTTATGAGTGCTTTAGTTATGTCTTGACTTTGAGCTGCTATGGTCATATGTCATATGTTCCTTTGTCATTAAAGAGAAAATGTACCTCATGTGGTAAGCCCTAAATCATCTTTCTACTTTATGAAACTGGTATTGCTTGGTCAAATTTGTATGATTACCTTCTAATTTACTTTTTTTTTTTAAGATTTTTATTGGGAAATTGGGGAGTGAACAGCGTTGGGGAATCGGGGAAGGGGAACCGACAAGTTGCTGTCCTTTTGTTCTTCAGTCTAGTTGTGGAGGATGTCACTTCACTGGCCCATGTTGGTATTATCATTGCGTTCTTTCCGGCTGAGGCAGATCAGTTGCCGGCCATTGGACGGCTGCTCACGGCCGCTCATGTCAGCTGCTGGCTGCTCATGGTAGCTTACGGCAGCCCACTGCAGCCCCACTGCAGCCTACGCCATCGCCGGCGACTCAGGGTAGCCCAGCTCCAGGTCGNGGATGGGTGGATGGATGGATGGGAGGATGGGTGGATGGATGTTGTAAGCAGCCTCTTCAGGTTGCCCCCAGTGTTCCTTTCTTTTGGTAGTCATGCCCTTGTGTAATCCTTTTCCCTTTGAGTAAGGGCTGGACTTAATGACTCCTTCTAATTAATAGAATATGGCAAAAATGATGTCACTTTCAAAATGAGATTACAGAAAGATTGTGACATCCCCCTTGCACTTCCTCTGTGGCTCTCTTTGATGGCTTGCCTTGAGGGAATCCAGCTACCATGCTGTATGTAAGCTGTCCTAGGGAGAGGCCCATGTGGCAAGGAACTAAAAGCGGTTTTTGGACAATAGCCTGAAAAGAGCTGAATCCCGCCAGCAACAATGAGAGTGAGCTTGGAAGTGGATCTTTCCAATGTCTTCAAATGAGACCACAGTCCTGGCAGACGCTTGGTTGGTGCCTCATGGGAGACTGCCGTGGAGGGCCCAGCTAAGTCATGCCCGTATTCCCAGCCCACACAGACTGCGAGATACTGGTATTTCCTCTGCCTGAAATGCGGGCTTTTCCTGACCACCTTACGCCAAGGATATGCTAGCTCATACCAGCTCATGAGAGCCAATTGTATCTTTTCTCAAAACCATGTTCAGTGACTTCACATTAGTAGTTTAAAATTGGCATGTGTGAGTATTTACACCACTGAAATTGGCAAATACTAGAAATCATTATCTTTTTGTTTTTAAATTCTGGGGAGCCTGCTTACCAGCACACCAGTGGTCTTACCTGAAATTATCCTTTCCCTCCTCAGTCATAATCTATCTTATTGAACTTACTGCTTCTTGAAATGTCTATTTTTGTTTTTGTGGGTTTTTTTACTTCTGTCTTCTGTTACTTCGGCACACTCACAGTGAAAGCAGCATTGTTAATTGCCTGTCCACTGCTGTATCCCCAGGGCCTAGAATAGTGCCCAGCATATCAATAAGAACTAAATAAATGTTGAATTAATTGAATAAATGAATAACTCAAAAGTGATCATTTTAAACTGTATCATTCTCTTTAGAATTTTCTGGAACCATTAGAGAGAGGAAAAGAATTATGTTTTCTTTTTATAACTTTTTATTATGGAAATTTCCAAAGGTACAGAAAAGTGGATAAAACATCATAATGAATGTCCATGAACCCATTACCCAGCTTCAATAATGTTTTCAAGCCCCCACCTAACTTTTTTCCTGGAATATTTTAAAGAAGATTCCAGGCATCATATGACTTGAGTTACCTTTAAAAAAATTAATAACCAGTCCATATTCAAATTTCTGATTGTTTCAAAATGTCATTTTACATTTGATTTGAGCCAGGATTCTAACAAGTTTCATATCTTGCAATTGATTGATATATCTCTTAAGTCACTTTTAATTTATGAGTTCACCTTTTTTTTTAGTTTATGCCATTTGTTTGTTGAAGAACTCAGATATTTGTCAGGTGGAATTTGCCACATTCTGAGGTTGATGATCACATTTTTGTGGTGGTGTTTTCATGTCCCTCCTCTGTTTTCTGTGAACTGGCAGTTAGATTTAAAGGCTTGATTAGATTTAACTTCTGTTGTTTTAGTCCGGATATATCAAAGGTTGCACAGGATACTTTTCATTGTGTTACATTAGGAGATTGTGTTGCACCACTTTTAGTGATGTTAAGATTGATCTGTGAGTTCCAGATTACCCTGATCCATCTTTTATAAAGTTCTGCCTCAGCCTTTCACCTAATGGTTTTAGCAACCACTGATGGTCATTGGCCTAGATCCATTATTTTACTAGGGGTTGAAAATTGGTGATTTTATTTTATAATGAAGAGATTTTATTTATTTGGTTACCCTGAAATACAGCTGGTATAGGAAAGGAAGGATAACTGCTTGATTCTTTTACATTTATTATTTTTCAGAGTTATATGTTGTTTTTTTAGCAACTCTGCAAAAGTAACCAGATTTTTAAAATATTTTAGATATTTCACATATTTGCATTATTTATTTTTAGTGGTCATGTTATTCTATTTTTAGCCAGTGGGACCCCCTTCAGGTTGGCTCTTCTGTCCTTTGGCATGACCCAGGTATTTTGATAGCTTGTTTCCAATTTCCCAGGCTCAACTCATATATACCTATTTAAGTGTATAGAACTTTAAATTAATTTCTTTAATTTTTATATTTTCTCAATATTTAAAAATTTAAATGACATATGCATGTTTTTAAAATTCTCTTTATTTCTCTTCTACCAGACAATTGTAATTATATAACTTACACAATAAAGAACCAAAGTTAAGGAAGTGCTCAGATAACTTCAACATTATACTGTCTTAGGGAACCCAGTCTCTTTTCTTTTTTTCTTCATATCTGATTCACCCAATTCTTGTGGAGTATGTCTGGTAACATAAAAAGTATGTGGCAAGTGTTTGTACAAAAACAATACTTGGTTAAATGACCTAATGTCATTTGCAAAAGACCAGACAGCCCTGGAGGCAGAAAGTTTTTACTGCCAATATCAACAGCAACAATGTGGAAAGTAGCCCAAGACTAGCACAGTGCTGAGTAGTTAGTTACTCAATAAGTATTTTGGGTTTTTTCATCCTATATTTGGGTGACTTGAAGAGAGCCTACTAGGCTAGAATCCTGAGAATAGTGTTTCCAGAGGTCTTCATATCATTAAGAAAAGGAATGAACCGCCCCCCCCAAAAAAGAAAAAGAAAACGAACGACCCGTTTTTACTTAGAGATTTGTGTTTGCTCTTGTTGAAGAGGGAGCCACATTCTCCACGCACTGCTGATTGAGTGCTACCACTCTCAGATTAAAATTTGATTATGAAAATGGATTCTGTTAATGCAGAGACAACATACAGTTGTTGGTGCTGGTGCTTCTTCAATACCAATAAAAACTAACTTGTTTTACTTTATTTTCCAGATGATGGGCATAAGAGAGCCCGAAATGCATATCTCAATAATTCCAATTATGAAGAAGGAGATGAATATTTTGATAAAAACTTGGCACTCTTTGAGGTAATATTTGGGAGAAAACTAGGGAAGAGATTTCAGGAACAGAGTTTTCAAGATAGCTGTTTTCTACCCCATTTAGTTTTAAAACAGTACAGACTGGATAATCTAATAGCCAATTGTTAAAATATAATACTTATAACTTGTCATTGATTTAGTCTATATGATCTAATTATTGCTTATTAATGGGTAGCCATTAAATCAAATTTCTATGAAGTAAAGAAGAGGAAGTTGACATTACAGGCATATAGAGAACCTTGCTTTTCAATGATTACTTTGGAATTATCTTCTAAGTATAAAGTAGTATATTCTTTAATTCTACGTTTGGGAAGACCATCAATTACCTTCGAACTACTAACCAAAAATCAGTGTAGGAGAGCAGATTGCTGGATTTAGAGGACCTCTTTGTTTTTAGACAGTATGGGCTCTGCACCCCGGTTGTTGTTTGGCTTTGGACAGTGATGTAAGTGCCACATCTTTCAGTGTGCCTATTTTTTAAATGATATTTTCTCTCAGCTTCCTTCAAGTAAAGGTCTGAGGTGAATATTTAGTTCAATTACAGAAGTTTTTCGTTGACCTGTCCATTCTTGATGCTGTAAACAATAACCATAAATGTTAGTAGAATGTTAGTAGCCTAAAGAACGAGCGGGTAGTATGGTTAAAGATCATATCATCAGTGTTCTTTATGAGGTTACTGCTGTCTATAGGGCCAGTACGATTTAGCTTTTACTGTAAAGTTATTGGGAAGAATCATAAAACTTTTCATTTAAGAATTTATAAAGATTTGTGTAGCCCTGATTAAGTGTGATATCTTAATGGGGGAGAAAAACGTCTCATTGATAAATTTTCTTAAAATGTTTACCTGTGAAATATTTTCTCATTTACTTTGCAGTTTTCTGGTAGAGTGGTCATTTTGATGCTTATTTCTAGTGTGTTCTTCATCACTTATTTCTTCCATACTTCTGGTTTTATAGGAAGAGATGGACACCAGACCAAAGGTGTCTTCTCTCCTCAACCGCATGGCCAATTACACTAATTTGACTCAAGGAGCAAAGGAACATGAAGAGGCAGAGAACATCACTGAAGGGAAAAAGAAGCCCACCAAGGTGGGGCCTTAAAAAACAAGGATAAATAAAAAGAGCCCCATATGTAAGAAAGGAGGCAATACCCTGGGATTACTCTATGCTCAATAACTATTGAATGCTTGATACATGCCAGGCACTGTTCTGGGCACTGGGGTTAGCACAAACATTACATACAATGTCCCACTGTCGTGCAGTCTGAATTTTAGTGTGGGGACACAGTCCTGAAGGTGTTTTAACTATGTTAAAATATATACCATGTTAAGTGTTGATAAATGCTCTAAGAAAAATATAAGCAGGGTGAATAGACTGAGACTGGCCAGCAAGGAAGCCAGGGCCGAGGGCATTGCTATGTTACAGAGGTTTGTCAGGGCAAGGCCTTCTTCTGATAGGGTGATGCTTGAGCAGAGACCTAACTACTGTGAGGGAGAGAGTCATGTGATAGCTGGGAAAAGAGCATTCCAGTGAGAGGGAACGACACTTCAAAAGAAGAGTGTCCACACACGTCTGCTGATGCTGTCTGTCTCTTTGTTGTGAAGTTGTTGGGGTTTTCAAAAACCAAATACCAGGTTTTTTCTCAAGATGAAAATATGGAACAATATTACCAGTTAGCTTTCTGGTTGTTAAGGGGTAAAATGACCCTCAGATCTTTACCACCTACATTTACCAACTACTATGAAGAATTTATACCAAATTCTGAATATCAAGCCAGTATTCCATTTTTATTTATTTTTTTTAGCTGAGCCATCTTGCCACCTGTTGGCAGCTCAGTGGCAGCTCAGCTCGGGCCTGGAATCGAACCAGCGACCCTGTTGCTCTTAACCAAATGAGCCACTCGGCCGGCCCCCATTATCCCATTTTTAAATGAAAAGAGAAAACTAAAAGCTTTGAATAACAGAAAATGATAAGTTCTTTAGGTGTACTTAAAAATTTATTTGCCCATGTAAAAACATGTGGGGACCTATGAAACGTAAAAACGTAGCTGTAGGAATTATAAAAGGTATGGGGATAGACATTGTAAGATGGAGATATAATATGTGCCCCTTTTAAGATATTGCTTTGAGATTAATAAGGTAGCTCGGCAGCAAGATTTTATGTAAAAGTAAAGGGATAAAGACATCTCTTTTAGATGACTATGTAATTTTTTCTTTTGTCACCATCTTTGTTTCCAGACTCCCCAAATGGGTACCTTCATGGGTGTCTACCTCCCATGTCTACAAAATATTTTTGGAGTGATACTGTTTCTACGCCTTACATGGGTAGTGGGCACAGCTGGAGTTCTGCAGGCCTTTGCAATTGTCCTTATCTGCTGCTGCTGTGTAAGTCCTGAGGTGTCTCCTGGAACCTTGCGAGCACTCAAGAGTGTATGCACTGGACGTCTTTGGGAATAAAACAAACAATACTTGGCTTCATTTCAACAGGAGAGATTATTTTGATATTAAATTGAAAGGATTTTCGGTTATTTAGTGTCAGTTATTCACTGTTTATATGTATAATGTAATGTACTAGAAATTATAATGGAAGACTTCTACAGGAAGTAGAAGATACAGCCCACAGAGGATTCAGAATACACACCATTTGAGTTTGATAGCACCAAAGTTGTGAACGGAAAATGAGTTAGAAAATGGGATGCGCTGCACCAGTATAGTGTTCAGAAACAAAACTGATTGTTGTTTGGGGGTTAAGAGTATTTGTTTTGTTTTGAAGTCTCATCGGGTATCTCTTCCCCAGAAATTCAGATGTTTTTTCCAGGTCTTCTCTCACCCATACTGAGAACATTTTGATCTTCCTTTAATTTAAACTTCTTTTTATCTATATTTCCCAACCACATATGTCAATTTTATTATAAGTTGATAGATTTTTAAAATTATTTTATTCAATTATCAACTGACCTCTATTCTTTTTTCAATACTTTTTTTAAATTAAATTTATTGGGGTGGCATTGGTTAGTAAAATTATATCGGTTTTAAATGTACATTTCTATAACATCATCATCTATATATTGCATTGTGTGTTTACCACCCATAGTCAGTTCTTCCATCACCATATATTTAATACCCTCTGTGTGCATTGTGCTTAACTGAGTACCGTACAGAGCAGGGTAAGCAGTCGTAGTCCATATCACTAGCAACTTAAAATTAATGGTACCATCTTTTATTTTTTCACTTTCTTAGTTTTGAAACTCCAGGACAATGTTTGGCTCCCTGATTGCCTCTCACATCCAGTCAGCTACCAAGGCCAATCATGTCTCCCTCTGAAATCTCTTACATTCAGCCCTTTCTTTATATTTCCACTTCTACCACTGCAGTCCTTAAACCTCTCACTGAACAACCATAATAGCCTACTACCAAGTCATTCTGCCTCCATCTACTCCCTATCTGCAGTCCATTCTGTACCTTACTACCAGGTAATGTTTTTAAAATACAGTTCTTAATGAGCTCAGAAGTCTTCAGTGGTTTCCTTCTGTACGGAATATTGTTCTTGTTATTGTAGCCAGTCTTTATTCAGCTTCTAATCTGTTTTCCAAGTTGTTTTAACTCTTGGGTTGTCAGAAAAGTCATGATGCATTTTTGCAATGAAAAACATAGAAAAAATACTTCATGACTTTTCCGAGAACCCAATAGGAAACAGGGAGAGATCAGTGGTTCTTAATAGCACCTAACCTACTGATTACGAGGTAGGGGCATGTTAACAGAATACTCCAAGTAGTAGTAGTGTGACTAATGTAATGAGTTGAACCACATCACCTCATTTTCATACCTTAGGTGTGACAGGCAACTCCCTCCATAAAAGTAGATGGAGGTAAATATTTGATAAGGCCTCTGAGGTCCATAAATGGGAAAGTAGTACAGAAATGTCCTTTCCATGCAGTAACCATCTTCTCCCTTCCCTTTCTTTACAGACAATGTTGACTGCCATCTCCATGAGTGCCATTGCGACCAATGGAGTAGTGCCAGGTCAGTAGGCTAAGACTGACTTCAGAGACTGTCAGTGATTACTGTATGTTTATGCTGTAAAGCCAGAGGTGCACACTTCTAAGGAATAGAATGCTATTTAGTCTGTTGGCCATAGATACTAATACAATTTGACTTTAGAATAAATACCTTCATTAAAAATCTCTTTATGTTCTAGGCTAGAATCTTTCATTTCCATTGCATTCTTCGATTCTTTTACTTAGAATATATATATATTTATATTTATATAGTTATTTTTTTCTTAAAATTTTATTGGGGAGCTATGTTTTTCTGGGACACATCAGCCCCAAGTCAAGTAGTTGTCTTCAGTCTAGTTGTGGAAGGTGCAACTCAGTGGCCCATATGAGGATCGAACTGGCAACCTTGGTGTTAGGTGCACTGCACTCTAACCAACTGAGCTAACTGGCCTCCTCATACTTAGAATATATTTTATTGGGCGATTTCATGCCTGTAGTAAATATTCTCTGACATTTTTCTAATAGTGACAAATTGTGCTGCTTCTGTGGAGCATTAGTTGTGCAGTATAGCCTACCATAAAGGTTTCAGCTTTTACTTCGCACTAGCAAATCTACAGTTGATCACATTCATCATTTTCAAAAGCCTGAAACATTTATCCTTCATGCATATTTTTATTCTTCTTATGATTTGTTTATATTCCTCTTTCTAATGTACATTCGTTATCCTGACCACATTCTATTTTTGTCTCTTAGCTGGAGGCTCATACTTTATGATTTCCCGAGCACTGGGCCCAGAGTTTGGTGGGGCTGTTGGCCTCTGCTTTTATCTCGGTACCACATTTGCAGCAGCTATGTATATCCTTGGTGCCATTGAAATTTTTTTGGTGAGTAATGACTTCATTGTGTTTTACAATGTAGAAAACATGGATTTGGATTTATTTTGTTGTTTGATATCAAATCTGAGAGATCAGGTATAGGAGTCAATCAAGTGATTGGCTGTAACAGGCATACCTCGTTTTACTGCACTTCACTATATTGTGTCTCACTATCGCATTTTTCAGACACACATGGGCCTCCTAGTGTGAATAGGAAGCAGAAAGTTTGAGGGCACCCTTTGCTTGCCTACTCCTTTCCCTCCATCCAATCACTACCACCCTACCACCTCAACCAAGAAGTTAAAGTCTCCGGGGAAGACTTGTGCTAATGGGGAAAAAGTGAAATAAAGTTATCTTTTTTGGTATCTTTATCCCAATGAAATAAAATGTTTTTCATTTTTTAATTTATTCACTGGGATATATTTTTTACTATTTACACTAATGACAGCAGAAGTAGGATCCAAGATAATTGTTACATTATTTTATATAATCCTTTGAATAAGTTATAATACATTCCTTGTTTTTTCCATTTGGAAAGATAGATAATCAGAGAATCATGTAGACTTAAAAAAAAATCAATGATATCCCATTTCTGTAGGCATTCTAGGTCCTATGGAATTAGGCTAAGTCCCCAGCCATTTTCTGTCTCAGCTTTGCTTTCCTTTGTGAAGGCAAATGCAAACTACAACATCCTTTTACTTGATTACTTTGAAATTACCTCATTTTCTACTTCTTTTGCTTAACAGGTATATATTGTCCCCCGGGCTGCCATCTTTCGTAGTGATGATGCACTCAAGGAATCAGCAGCCATGCTAAATAACATGCGTGTCTATGGCACAGCCTTCTTGGTCCTCATGGTATTGGTGGTATTCATCGGCGTACGCTATGTGAACAAGTTTGCCTCACTCTTTCTGGCCTGTGTCATTGTGTCCATCTTGGCCATCTATGCTGGAGCCATTAAGTCGTCTTTTGCCCCTCCACACTTCCCGTACGTGTCTGTCTCTCTGATTAACCATTATTACTCGGTAGTCACTGACAATATCTGATGATGTGATCATTTCAAGTCAGAATTTCACAGCCTCTCTGAGATTTTCCTTTTGGATAAGCCCAGTTAGCATCTAGGCAGGAAGCCTCCCAGTAAACTATGTCATGTTGATCCTCTTTCTTATGTTCCAAGCATAGAACTGGCAGCTGTAACCATCATTTGGATATAGATATTGCGGTTTTTCAAAACCCTCTGATAATGATTGTGCGTATTTGAACTATTCATGAAGGGCTTTGCATACAGTATAGTTATTGTCAGCAACCTTTATAAAGTATTTAAATGTTGAATTCCTTTTATTAATGAAAAATCAAGAGAGTCAAATGAAACCTAAACTCCTACCTAAATATTTGTAATTCATTAAATTTTTAATTCCGTTAGTAGCATAATGGACTTCCTACTCCTATAAAATAAAGAAATTAATGTCACATCATTTGGATTTCTATCTATCTGTGTATATTTTATGCCATGAGTAGTGCAGGTGCCTTGAAGGATATTTTTTGAAGTAGTAATGCATTTGTACAGATCTGTGACCACAGGCTCACCTGTTTTCCATTTGACTAGTGGCCTAGGGACTGATCAGTGCTGAGTGTTGTTTGTAACCTTAGTGTAAGGATTGTCTTTGAAATGTCATCTGGATCATCCGGGGGTCGAACTCATGAGTCCTGTGTTGATTTAACCTGATTACAGAAAGGTAGATTTTTCAAGATGAAAAATCAGGTCCATAAGATGACTTGCCCCAAAGTTAATTAATGGCAAGAGCAAGAACACGAACCCTGTGATTTTTCTTACTCCAGTGTTTCTTCCACTATGATAAACGATGTCAGCAATAGATTCCATCATAAATTTTTAGTCTGCTCATCTAGTGGCTGCAAACGAGCCAGAGATTTATTTTAGAGTCATACAAATACTAAGGTTGCATTCTGGCTATTTCTTAACTTGGGAAATTCCATTTTGTCCCCAGTTCTCTGTTGATGCTTCTCTTTTTTTTTTGGTGAATAAAAGGTCATGATGTGTGATATTTTTTTAAAAATATTCCAGCAAAACAAGAATAAAAACCTAGAGGAATGCATGAAACAAGACTGGGAAACACTGAGAGTTGTTGAAGCTGAGTGATGGGCCCATGGTTGCTTATGTATATATGCTATCATTTTGCAGATGTAAAAAGTTGTTTTGTTTCTCTTCAGAGGTATTTTAACTGTGGGTGTATTATTCCTTTGTTCTTATTTATATCTCTGGGTTAAAGAAAAAAATAAAATCAGCAGTGAATATTTGTACTAGCCTTAAATACCCTCACTCCCACTGGGTCTAGGCTTAAATTCAAAAACAGTTTTCTCTTAGGCCACAGAAGTATCTGCTTTTTAATTCTAGCCAAGCTGTCTTCCTCCAAATAGTAGCCAGAAGGTTTGACCTTTGGCATAACATTTTCAAGTGGTTTGTTATGAACATAAGGCTTTTCTAGGCCAAAAATAAAATTAGGGAAATTTTTGTTGTTGTTGTTAGAACAAAAGGACTCTAGAATTCTTTTAGAGCTAACAATAGGTTATAACCTAGAAATTTTGGAAAATGAGTCAGCACGAATTCTATCACTACCATTTACCATCTGTATGACTTCAGGCAGACACTACTTTTATCTCCCTAAAATTCAGTTCCTCCATCCACAAAATCAAAATACTATATACGTATTTTGTGAGATCACTGTAAGGATGAAATTGGCAGAAAATGTAAGTCACCATTTACAGAGCTAGTCAATATTTGTTTCTTTCCCATCCAAGACAGTAGAAACTCTTAGAGATAAGATTTTTTTTTCCTTTACTAACCGATTTATTATTTACTAACCTATTGCTAACCTATCTTCTTTTTTTTTTAATCTTTTTCCCTTGCTTCATCTTTCTCCCTGTGTGTTTTTACTTAGGGTCTGCATGCTGGGTAACCGCACCCTGTCATCAAGACACATTGACGTTTGCTCTAAGACCAAGGAAATTAGCAACATGACAGTGCCGTCCAAGTTATGGGGCTTCTTCTGTAACTCAAGTCAGTTTTTCAATGCCACCTGTGACGAATACTTTGTTCACAATAATGTCACTTCAATCCAGGGCATTCCCGGATTGGCTAGTGGTGTCATTACAGGTAAGTTAGGAGACTTTTGGACACGTTTTTCCTTTTTTCTCTAGGGAAATGGGCTCTGCCATCTTTGGCTCTTCTATAGTTCATCAAGACTCACTGCAGGTGCCACTTGCCCTCTTAAGCTCAGCGTACAGCTCTTAAACCAACATCTTTCTGCTTTTCTGTTAGTGAATTTATCCTTTTTCAGGACTCCCTGCAGTGTTGTCTGCTAAAAATTACCTCCGTTTGAGAGCAGAGCTGAGCAAATCACTTTTTAACCTATGATAATAAAATATTCTTTGTGTTATTGTGAAATTGCTAATGTTCTTCCTGCAGTGACAGCTAGAATGGAACTATTTTAATGTCACCACATCTACATGTGTGTTTTCCTAACTCAGCTAAATTTCTAAATTTCTTTCCTTAAGTGACGTCCGTTTTAACTGTTAGGGCCACAAATTTCTTTGCATGTAAGCAAGTTTACACTAAGGTGTTAGAAACAGCATTGATAACTTAAAAAAAAGGCTTTGCAGGGCATTTGGCATTAGTCAAGGACTTAAGTTTTACTAATTTGCGTTAGTAGACCTAACTGCATTTGTATGTACCATAACATTTTGTCAAATTATATTTGAAAGGGCATTAGTTTTTATTTATGCGTGCTTTATTGTACAATATGTATGTGTATATATGTGTGTGTATATAGAAACAAACATACCTTTAAAAACTATATATATATATTGTCTGACTTAGAAGTTTATTTAGGTAGAAAATTACCAATTATCCTCTTCCCATATTGCTGATTATATCCCCCTTTTTCCCACTGCAGAGAATCTTTGGAGTAATTATCTACCAAAGGGAGAGATCATTGAAAAGCCTTCAGCCAAATCTTCTGATGTTTTAGGCAGCTTAAACCATGAGTATGTCCTTGTTGACATCACCACCTCCTTCACTCTTCTGGTGGGCATCTTCTTTCCCTCTGTCACAGGTAAGCTGTTGGGCTGTTGTCTATTGCAGAAGCTATCAGACCAAACGAGTGAGTTTCTCCAAGAAACAGAATTATAGTCTCAGAGTTCCTAGATTTGCTTCTAGTCTTTGGTGTCAGTATGAATCTCAAAATGTCCAGGAACTCAAGAAGTTAACTTGTTCTTTTTTCCTTTTCTAAAGGTATCATGGCTGGATCAAACAGATCTGGAGATCTGAAAGATGCTCAAAAGTCTATTCCCATTGGCACTATCCTTGCCATCCTGACCACCTCCTTTGTCTGTATCCTTTTCATGGACCCAGCCTGGGTCTTAGTCATGGGAACATCAAGTAGAATTAGGGTGATCAGTATTTTTATTCTGGTAGTAAAGATACCTGCTTTCTACCACCATACTTCTCACCAGGTAATCTACCCCCATCTTTTAAATTCAAGAAAGGATTTATAGAATGAGTGAACTTAACAACTCATTTTATTGATGGAAGAAATATCTGAGCAATGTTTCTGTCTCCTCTCTGATGGTGAACGTCAGTTTCCTTGACTCTCAGTATGTTAGATTTAAGCAACGTTGTCCTTTTTGGCGCCTGTATTGAAGGCGTTGTTCTCAGAGACAAGTGAGTAGTTGATTTCTTTGTGACAATTATGTGCCTGTCTTCCATTATGTCTGATCACCCCACATAGCCCCAAGACAGTTATAAACTTAAAACCCAACCTGAGGTATCTACTTTGACTAACAGTTAGAAAATATATGTACAGTATATAGTTCCCCAAAAGGCTAGTGAATAGTACGGGCCAGTATGTTGTTATAAAATATGTGAGATGTAGTGAATATAGCTTTTCAACATAGAGGTGAATTTGCATGAATAATGAGGACTTCCCTGTACTTTAAGAGCTGTTGGAAAACTAAAACCAAAAGTAAAGGAAGGCAAGTAAAAATAAATAACTTTCAAGTATCTCTAGCATCTCCTCCGTGAAGTATGTATCTGTTGGGCATTCTAAATAAAAGCTTGAAACTTACTTTCTTCATTTCTTTCATGAAGGCTGCTGAGTGTTTTTCCTTTCTTCTCACCTGTGCATATAAAATATATTTTCGAAAGAAATTCCTAGAAAAATCTTTCCCTGAAACCTGCTATATCTCTTCCCATTTCCCCATCTTGGGGACTTAATAACCTTACCATTCACCCCTTTCTCAAAACAGAAATCTATCATCCTAGACTTTTTCTATCAATTCCCTTATCCAGTTAGTTTCTAAGCACTGTCAATTCTACCTTTCACCTTAATTGATCTCATTCTTTCCATTCTTTATCCTTATCATTTTGTACAGGGCCTCAGGATCTTTTGCCTAGATTATTGTAATCATCACCTTTGCAGTTTTACCACCTTCTAATTCTTCTTCCATGCTGCCATCAGAATGATTTTTCTGAAACACAAAATTTGATCGTACAAATCTTCCTGCTTCAGAGCCCTCCAAAGCCCCTAAAGACCCACTAGGGGCTTTCCTAAATGAAAGCTTGAATTAGGGTGATCAGTATTTTTATCCTGGTAGTAAAGATACCTGCTTTCTACCACCATACTTCTCACCAGGTAATCTACCCCCTTCATCTTTAAAAATCCAAGAAAGGATTTATAGAATGAGTGAACTTAACAACTCATTTTACTGATGGAAGAAATATCTGAGTAATGCTTCTGTCTCGTCTCTTTCTGTCTACCTCTTTCTAATCCCATCTCCCACCATTCCCTTATAAACTCTCTCTGCTCCAGCCATAACTCAAAGTTAAATGTGCCTTGTTGTTTCAGATCTCCATCTATCCACACATTTGTTTGTGTGGTTTCCTTTGCTTAGAATGGGTTATAATGACTTATCTTCTAAGACTAGACTAAGTGTCTTCTATCCTGTGAAGCTTTCCCAGACTCATCCCAACACGAGCACTCCTCCCTTTGTTCAACCACCGTATTGAATATACTTTATCATGGCACTTACCATACCGTAGTGCAGCTACTTGTTTTCATAACACTCTCCCCTACTAGAGTGAGTTTTTTGAGGACAGGAACCCTAATATAGGCTTACCTCATTTTATGGCATTTCACTTAATTGCTCTTCACAGATACTGAGTTTCGTTTTGTTTTACAATTTGAAGGTTTATGGCAACCTTGCGTAGACCAACTCTGTCAGCGCCATTTTGTCAACAGCATCTGCTCACTTCATATCTCTTGTGTCACATTTTAGTAATTCTTGCAATATTTCAAACTTTTTCATTATTATATTTGTTATGGTAATCTGTGATCAATGATTTCTAATGTTGCTGTTGTAATTGTTTTGGGGTGCCTCAAGCCATACCCATATAAGACTGTGAACTTAATCGATGAATGTCATGTGTGTTCTGACTGCTCCACTGACCAGCAGTTCCCTCATCTCTTTCCCTCTCCTCAGGCCCCCCATTCCCTGAGACACAACAATATTGAAATTAGGCCAAATGATAACTCTACAGTGGCCTATAAGTGTTCAAGTGAAATGAAGTCACATGTTTCTCACTTTTGTTCAAAAGCTAGAAATGATTAAGCTTAGTGAAGAAGGCATGTTGAAAGCCAAGATAAGCTGAAAGGTAGGCCTCTTGCAGCAAACAGCCTAAAGTTATTTCCAGATTAAATTTCCCGACTCTTATTTCTCTCCCAGGTTTGGGGATGCTGTGAAAGGTAATCTGGTGGTGGGTACCTTGTCTTGGCCGTCCCCGTGGGTGATTGTCATTGGCTCCTTCTTCTCCACCTGTGGGGCTGGACTTCAGAGTCTCACAGGTGCACCGCGGCTCCTGCAGGCTATCGCCAAGGATAACATCATACCCTTCCTGCGAGTGAGTGACCCTTTCCCATGTCCTTCCCCTTTTCCTTAGGTCTTAGGAGAAACAGCATGGTCTTCGTACGCTTAAGAGTTACTAGATCTATATTATGAAGACATCTGAGTTTTAGTGTAAGACTCTAAATTCCTAGTATGAATTTATACGTGAGTTGGGTAAAGGTGTTTAAAAGGTAGCACCATTGCAGCACTGTTATCTTTCCGATGTCTGCAACTGGAGCGTAGAGGAATCAGGGAGCACTGACTCAAACACTCCCCACACTCCTGTGTCTGATATTTCTCTTCTATGTACAGGTTTTTGGTCACAGCAAAGCCAATGGGGAACCTACGTGGGCTTTACTTCTGACTGCGGTCATTGCAGAACTGGGAATCCTGATCGCCTCCCTGGATCTCGTGGCCCCAATTCTCTCCATGTAAGAGCCAGTTACTGGCTTCACTTATTCTTGCTTATGTGATGTGTAATACGTGTTGATTTCCATCAGGCATATAACAGTGGTGATAACAGCAGCGTTAGCCAAGTACAGGTGTAACGTCATCTAAATAATGTAAATCTTCCTGAGAAGTTTCACTTAAGGCTAATTGTCACGGTTTCTCCCCAACTATATAACTTCAAATGTTCTTTGCCTTCATTTCTGATCATCATCAAGAGGTTATAACTTTTACTACTACTATTAGCTTTTATTCACTCAGCTGTGACTTA
Source organism: Hipposideros armiger (assembly GCF_001890085.2). Lineage (NCBI taxonomy): Eukaryota > Metazoa > Chordata > Mammalia > Chiroptera > Hipposideridae > Hipposideros > Hipposideros armiger. The sequence continues at coordinate 744,494 of NW_017732074.1, read as the reverse complement.
CTGATGGCGTACTACCTACCTGACAGGTGGCAGTATGCTGGGAATACAAAGATGAATAAGGCACAGTCTTAAAGAGTTGATGGTAGATGAAGAAAGTAACGATCCCCGTGTGGGTGATGAATACTGTGGTAAAGGTACACAGTGAGTGCTATAAGTGCCCTTAAGTGAGGCATCAGAATGTACTGAGACTCAAGAAAGGTGTTCTGGGGGCTGGCCGAGCAGCTCAGTTGCTTAAGAGTGTGAGCTCTGAGCAACAGGGTCGACGGTTTGATTCCCAGATGGGCCAGTGACGCTGCACCCAAGCTGAGCTGCTGCTGAGATGCCAACAGGTGGCAGGATGGCTCAGCTGTTGAGAGCACATGCTCCTCACAACAAGGTTGCCACTTCAACTCCCGCATGGGATGGTGGGCTACGGCGCCCCCGCAACTAAGACTGAACACGGCACCTTGAGCTCAGCTGCCCTGAGCTGCCACCAGGAGGCTGGAAGGCTCAGTTATTAGAGCATGCATTCTTAGCAACATGGTTTCTGGTTCAACTCCTGCATGGGATGGTGGGCTACACCCACCCACAACTAAGATTGAACACGGCACCTTGAGCTGACCAGCCATGAGCTGCTGACGGGCAGCCGGATAGTGGCTGGACTTGGAGCTGAGCTAGCTGTGCCCTCCACAACTAAGACTGAAGGACAACAACTTGGCTGTTCCCCTTCCCCAATTCCCCAATAAAATCTGAAAGAAAGAAAGAGAGAGAGGGAGGGAGAGAGGGAGGAAGCGGGGGGAAGAAAGAAAGAAATAGGTGTTCTGGGGGAAGTGACACTTGTATCTTGGAGGAGTGGTTACTTGTTTGCTAAGCAAGAGAGGGTTGAAAGATACTGGGCAGGGGAAGTGTGTGATGGAGTTGAGGGATGAAATAATGCAGCACATCCAAAGAGCTGAAAGCAGTTTGGCTTTGACAGAGTGAAGGGTACGTGCTGGGGAGCAGCACACCAGAGAAGTAGGGAGAGCCAGATCACAAAGGACCTGGAACTTTTACCTGGAAGTGGGGTGTAATCCTTTGAGCACAAAATGATTTTGTTTTAGAATGATCAATTTGGTATACAAGATAGATTACAAGGAAGCTAAAATTGAGCTGGGAGTGCCAGTTGGAAGCTTATTTAATCTGGCAAAGAATCAATGAGAACCTGGACTAAGGCGATAGAGGTGGAGATTTTTAAATATGCAGAACCCATAGGACATGATAAATGAATTGGAACAAGGATGAGTAATGAAGAAGAACACCTGGGTGAGGAGTGGTTGTGTCATCGCTGAAAGAAAACAGAGGAGGGTGAGTAGGTTTGTAGGGAGAAAATTATGTTTCTGTACTTCCTAGTCTTAATCAAAAGCTAGTGAGTTAGATAGAACAAAGGCTTCAAAACAGCAGAGGTCCCAGTTATTTAAAAAAGCCCTTGAAGAATCATTTTACAATAATATTCCTCTTTTTTTATTCTGCCAGGTTTTTTCTCATGTGTTACCTCTTTGTGAACTTGGCTTGTGCCTTGCAAACATTACTTCGAACACCCAACTGGAGACCACGGTTCCGCTACTACCACTGGTAAGCCTAATTTGCTTCTTTTTCCCCATATTCGGAGAGAATCCATCATTGAACTTAGAAAACTAGGACATTCTGTGTTCTTGATACAATTTTTTTTCTTGGCCAGCTTTTTCAACTTTCAATGCTAATCTGAATTCCCAACCTACCACTGTGTTTTTTCATTATTGCTTTCTAATAACTGATAGCACTTACTTGAGAATAAAGATCAAAACTGTGAAATAAATATTTCCATCCTGCTACATTCTTAGGTTGAAACAACCTTCCCGTTGTATATCTCTTTCCCATTTCCCTCTTAGCTAAGCACTGGAGCTCATTGCTTTCTGTCTTTGCTCTCATATTCTCACCAGCTTCATTCTTAAACCTCTTCCTTATGACAGTTTCATTTAGTAGGTAAGAGTGTAAGCTTTGGAGTCAGATGACCTAAGTCCAAATGTCAGCACTACTGTTTCCTAGCTTTGCTACCTTCAACAAAGCACATAACCACAAAAATTTCATCTTACTCATTTGTGAAATAGGACTACTACTATTACCTGTCTCATGAGCTTGTTTTGAGATAATCTGAAGTGCTTAGCACGGTGCCTGGTACATGGTAAAGCTCTCAACGAAATGTTAACTACAGCTGCTGCTGTCATGTTTAAGTCTCCCCAGTCTAAAGGAGCCATCATGTTTTTATC
>NW_017732074.1:733419-736180 GCF_001890085.2 Hipposideros armiger | reverse complement strand
TTCTGTGCACATCACACTGAACTCTAGACGAGCTGAGCCTCAAGTACTTGTGCGAAAAAGTACAAATAGATCTGTACTTTGCTCCCATGTGATCTGCTATCCTTACAGAAGCAGCCAATATTCCCTCAACATCAGAACAATGCTCAAGTCCTAAAGCCATGTCTGTACCAGCTGAAGGCAAGTTAGAATTAACAAGGTAAACCAGTCAAATGAATAGGCAGAAGGGATGCTAGAAATTCAACTGAAGACAAAAAGGAAGTGCATATCCAGCATTAAAGATGACTCTCAGAAGTCATGGTTCATTGATGACACCATGAAGTAAGTCAGAGAAAGAGCCTCATCATACTAAGGAATTCATGGCCAAGTATATGGGGACCTATTATAACATCCTGGTGAAGATAACCTATAGCAAGCCAAGATGAAAACCTTTCTAAGCTAATTTTCTTGAGTGTATCCACTGTTCTCCAGGACTCTTAATTTTACATTAAGGTACTAATATACAAAAACGGAAACATGGCTGCAGTCTCTACTTCGTCCTTCAAAACAAGATTTTCCCCAAAATACCAGGTTTAAGTACATTTACTGCATTGGTGTATATTTGAGTTGTTTCTCAAAACCCACTCTGTGGTTAAGACTGTAATACAGGGAGTGTTACCATAGAAATTGTTTTTAAAAGGTGGAGTAAAAGTTATTTCTTTCAGGTTCTTTTCAAATGGCCAAACTAAGGAAACTCCAAAAGTTAGCTCTTAAGATACTCTGGCTACTGATCGTCTGGTTACCTATGTGACACGGGCAAACGTACAAGCTGTTACCTAGTATAGATGATGATGCACACTGACCAGTAGGTTCACCTTTCCTTCTCCCTTTTATGCCCTCTGGGGTAGTAGGCACAGGTCAAAAATCATAGGAACAGCAGGAAGACTAACTAAAATCCTTCCCTAAAAGGTTTCTACTATCTTTCAAAGGGGGGGATCCAGCAATGAAATTCAAAGTTCTAGAGCCATATTCCTTCCGTCGTGCCAAAGTTATTGAGCTGCTGGTACTTTGCTTATGTACTTCACTGACTGGCATACAGTTGGCACTGGCCTGATTCAAGAAACTTTTTTCACTAAGAACTCTGTGGACTTATTTCCAAAGCCATAGTGTAGATCTGAGGTATTCACCTAAATGCTCAGAGTATGAGAACTTTCTATTTTCCTCTTCATTCTGACAGCAGAAACTTGGCTTTAAAACAAGATTATCCAAGCCAAGTCTTCTGCTATTGCAGTTTTGTTTTAGCTCTTAAGTGTGTCAAGGAAGTATTTGTGCAAGTTTAGCCTTTTATTTGCTAATTTACTGATCACAAAACACCTGGCTTCCAAGCATAGGGAAATTATCCAGTGTGACTGAATCATAATTTCAGAAATGTGAAATCTTCCTTTCACAGGATAGGTTATTTAGAGAAACTATCTTGCCTGTAGTCATGCCTGCTTTTGAGTTTCACTATATTAATGATAAATAGTGCCACTTTTTTGATTACCCAACAGGATATGGAGCAAGCTGATCTAGGAGCCAGCAGACTATTCATTTGACCCTTCCAGAGAAAACCCTTAATATGGCTTAAGAAACTGAGTCACTTCAATGTGTTCCCTTTGCTTTTTCCACCTCCAGGCCNCAACTAGAGGACAACAGTATTCAGATGAAGAAGGACCTGGCCACCTTCCTCTATCACCTGCGCATTGAGGCAGAGGTGGAAGTGGTGGAGATGGTGAGAAAGCTGAGTTTGAGAACAAAGAGGCCACCCTTCCCTTATCCTGTCTTCCTAGAACCTTTTCTGGTTTGGGAAAGTCTTCAGCTACAAATAAGGATTAATCCGTTAGTTCCAGCACAACCCTAATATATTGATCTAGATAAGTAGAATGTGTATGTAATATGTATTTGGTGTTGTTTTTTATTTTTGCTTTCTTGTTTGTTATGCAGCCCTATATTTCTGCTAGATTCTTGTCTGCTTAATATAATTTTATTAAGTTTTAATTCATATATTCATGCTAACATCATCAGATAGCTTTCTTTTTTTATAACCTGGCAGCAGTAAAAATAAGACTATTGGTTGTTTTTTGTATTTTAAGGAAACACATATGTAATGGTTAGATTATGGAAAAGGTTCTCAGGGCTTCTGGATTTGGTCCACAAGCCACAGTATTGTGTTTATGTAGCTCAGCTACTGAACAAAATAGGAGTGAAACTTAGGCCAATATTGTGATACCTTCTCTGGTTTAATTGAGTCAGTAGAAATGAAAATACTTGGTTCATCCTCCTTTCTCCTTTGTGCTTATTGCCCACTCTGCGATATATGTGGCAGCATGACAGTGACATCTCAGCTTATACTTATGAACGCACTCTGATGATGGAACAAAGGTCCCAGATGCTCCGGCACATGCGACTATCCAAAACAGAGCGGGACAGAGAGGTGAGATCTTGCTGCATTGATCTAATCCTGCCCTATGAAGTCTGTCACTGAAAGGGCTGATGCTATATTGTTCTCATAAGATGATAGATTCTTTCCTTCTCACTTTATCAGTTATTCCACTATAATCACATTATTTGTTTCAAAATGAAAGATGAAGCATAGGAGAAAATTTGGTAGACTCACAGCTATGTTGGGCTTTCCTCAGGCACAGTTGGTGAAAGACCGGAACTCAATGCTAAGATTGACCAGCATTGGCTCTGATGAGGATGAAGAGACAGAAACCTATCAGGAGAAGGTGCACATGACTTGGAC
>NW_017732074.1:724979-726539 GCF_001890085.2 Hipposideros armiger | reverse complement strand
CTCCTGCCTTTGAGTAGATCCAGCTTTTAAGTCTTAGCTATAACTTTACCAGGGCAGGTTATAACATACATTTTCCAACTGCTGGCCCTCTGCCTTCTATAGCTATCTTCAAAGCTGAAGTTTGAACTGCGATATCTGCTTGACAGGTATTAGGTTCCTCTTGGCAGGGGGAGATCACTGCTTTGTATCTTCCATTGCCTCAGATTCCTGTGGCCCCAACAATTCCTCCAATCCTCATTCCCCCTAAATATGTTAAAAGTCCATTATTGTGTATATTAAAGTAGTATTGTGGCTATTACACTGTAAGCATATTTATGTGCTCTTTTTGTCTGGTTTATTTTTCTTTTCATCATGTATAATCGAATCCAGCATTAGTTTCTCACATCTTCCACAAGTGTCTCCAACAGAATCTTTATGTCCCCGCTTGTGTTAAATAGAAGTGAAATATTAAGGAAAATAGATTTAAGGGAAACTTGTACAACTTTTTTTAAGCATTGTTGTCAACCATTTAATTTATTGAAAGGAGATGCTGCTGTGGTTCTTGATTTAGCAGCAACCATTCTTCCGTTTACATAGAGTTATGGTTTTATTTGTTGTTTTGCTCTATACTGGAAACATAAATAAAGTTTTCTACATTATTTTCAGTCAAGAGTTGTGGTATAGTTTCTTTATGTTTGTAGTGATAATGCACGTTGTCTTTCTGGGCTGTGTCTTCTCACCATGGAGAAAAGAGCGCTTTGGTTCTTTTCAGCGTGAGTGATAATGTTCGGGGAAACATGCTGAGGAGGAGCCGCTGGGCGTAAGAAAGGTTGGAAATGAGATCCAGATACATAGGCACCAGGGGCTTCTTTCTCAGGCTCACAAAAGCAGTCCTCCACCACTGAACTCCATCCTCTGAAACAGAGTAAACAGAGTGGGAATGAGGAGTGAAATAATTTCCTGAATCAAGTACTTACTACTTTAATCACAAGCTCTGTTTTGTTTTATCCTTAAAAAAAAACCAAAAACTTCCTAATGGATCTTATTTCTTAAGAAATGAGCTCTAATTCCAACTCTAATCCCCCACCATCAAGTGGTCAGCAACTTACATTACAACTGGCCTCCAATTTAACTTCTTTTACCTTACCTCAGGGGGCTCAATGAAGGCTAACCAATCTGATGCATGTGTAGGCAGTAGTCCCATAGACTGGCACTTATACACAGCCAATGCCAAACCCATGAGGTTCCCGATGAGATACACCAAACCCTGAAGAAACTTCTGGCTTGAACTTTCTAGCATCTTGAAAGCTGTTGGGGTAACAGAAAGCATCAAAAACAAAACTTGTTTTCAATGTGAATCAGGCCATATATTAAAATAGTATCAATAAGAGAGTAAGACCCATAGTAAGATCACAAATAGGACCATTAAAAGTGAACAAAAAAATATGATAAACAACTGTTTTGCCCACCATGTCACCACCACTACCATCACCCTGCACAGCATCCCCCGCTACTAGCCAAGAGCCATGCCAAAGATTTCCAACATGGGTTTTGCCTAAGAATTTGCCTTTAATTCTTAAA